>NC_143046.1:7737500-7752500 GCF_057628025.1 Oncorhynchus mykiss | reverse complement strand
GTATAGAGACCGGGCGTCAGAGACAAACCTGGCTGCCCAGAGAGGACAGTCTGGCTATAGAGACCGGTCGTCACAGACAAACCTGGCTGCCCAGAGAGGACAGTCTGGCTATAGAGACCGGTCGTCACAGACAAACCTGGCTGCTCAGAGAGGACAGTCTGGCTATAGAGACCGGTCATCACAGACAAACCTGGCTGCCCAGAGAGGACAGTCTGGCTATAGAGACCGGTCGTCACAGACAAACCTGGCTGCCCAGAGAGGACAGTCTGGGTATAGAGACCGGTCGTCAGAGACAAACCTGGCTGCCCAGAGAGGACAGTCTGGGTATAGAGACCGGTCGTCACAGACAAACCTGGCTGCCCAGATAGGACAGTCTGGCTATAGAGACCGGTCATCACAGACAAACCTGGCTGCCCAGATAGGACAGTCTGGCTATAGAGACCGGGCGTCAGAGTCAAACCTGGCTGCCCAGATAGGACAGTCTGGCTATAGAGACCGGTCGTCACAGACAAACCTGGCTGCCCAGATAGGACAGTCTGGCTATAGAGACCGGTCGTCACAGACAAACCTGGCTGCCCAGATAGGACAGTCTGGCTATAGAGACCGGGCGTCACAGACAAACCTGGCTGCCCAGAGAGGACAGTCTGGGTATAGAGACCGGTCGTCACAGATAAACCTGGCTGCCCAGAGAGGACAAGCTGTTTGGAACCAAGGACTGATCACCCCAATCCACAAAAGTGGAGACAAATTTGACCGCAATAACTACCGTGGGATATGCGTCAACAGCAACCTTGGGGAAATCCTCTGCATTATCATTATCAGCAGACTCGTACATTTCCCCAGTGAAAACATTGTGCTTTGCAAATGTCAAATTGGCTTTTTACCAAATTACTGTAAAACAGACCATGTATTCACCCTGCACACCCTAATTGACAAACAAACAAACCAAAACAAAGGCAAAGTCTTCTCATGCTTTGTTGATTTCAAAAAAGCCTTCGACTCAATTTGGCATGAGGGTCTGCTATACAAATTAATGGAAAGTGGTGTTGGGGGTAAAACATACGACATTATAAAATCCATGTACACAAACAACAAGTGTGCGGTTAAAATAGGCAAAAAACACAATTTCAACACAATTTCTTCCCACAGGGCCATGGGTGAGACAGGGATGCAGATTAAGCCCCACCCTCTTCAACATATATGTCAACACAATGGCGAGGGCACTAGAACAGTTTGCAGCACCCGGCCTCACCCTACTAGAATCTGAAGTCAAATGTCTACTGTTTGCTGATGATCTGGTGCTTCTGTCACCAACCAAGGAGGGCCTACAGCAGCACCTAGATCTTCTGCACAGATTCTGTCAGACCTGGGCCCTGACAGTAAATCCCAGAAAGACCAAAATAATGGTGTTCCAAAAAAGGTCCAGTCGCCAGGACCACAAATACAAATTCCATCTAGACACCGTTGCCCTAGAGCACACAAAAAAGATTCATACCTTGGCCTAAACATCTGCGCCACAGGTAACTTCCACAAAGCTGTGAACGATCTGAGAGACAAGGGCATTCTCAAAAAAACAGAGCAAACTAGAATGCTATTTGGCCCTAAACAGAGAGTACAGAGTGGCAGAATACCTGACCACTGTGACTGACCCAAACTTAAGGAAAGCTTTGACTATGTACAGACTCAGTGAGCATAGCCTTGCTATTGAGAAAGGCCGCCGTAGGCAGACATGGCTCTCAAGAGAAGACAGGCTATGTGCACACCGCCCACAAAATGACGTGGAAACTGAGCTGCACTTCCTAACCTCCTGCCCAATGTATGACCATATTAGAGACACATATTTCCCTCAGATTACACAGATCCACAAAGAATATAAAAACAAACCCAATTTTGATAAACTACTATGTCTACTGGGTGAAATTCCACAGCAATTCCACAGCAATTCCATCAGAGCAGCAAGATTTGTGACCTGTTGCCACAAGAAAAGGGCAACCAGTGAAGAATAAACATAATTGTAAATTTATTTACCCTTGTGTACTTTAACCATTTGTACATTGTTACAACACTGTATACATACATAATATGACATTTGTAATGTCTTTATTGTTTGGAAAAATGTTTACTGTTAATTGTTATTGTTTATATGATCTACCTCACTTGCTTTGGCAATGTTAACACATGTTTCCCATGCCAATAAAGCCCTTGAATTGAATTGAGAGAGAGAGAGAGGCAGAGAGAGAGAAAGCTTCCACAAACAATTCTAAAATAAACCCAATTTTGATAAACTCCCATATCTATTGGGTGAAATACCAGCGTGCCATCACAGCAGCAAGATTTGTGACCAGTTGCCACAAGAAAAGGGCAACCAGTGAAGAACAAACACCATTATAAATACAACCCATATTTATGTTTATTTACTTAAACCATTTGTGCATTGTTACAACCCTGTATATAGACATAATATGACATTTGAAATGTCTTTATTCTTTTGTAACGTCTGTGAGTGTAATGTTTACTGTTCATTTTTATTGTTTATTTCACTTTGTATATTATCTACTTCACTTGCTTTGGAAATGTTAACATACAGTATATAGATAGATAAAGAGAGACAGATAGATACAGTGGGGCAAAAAAGTATTTAGTCAGCCACCAATTGTGCAAGTTCTACCACTTAAAAAGATGAGAGAGGCCTGTAATTTTCATCATAGGTACACTTCAACTATGACAGACAAAATGAGAGAAAAAAATCCATAAAATCACATTGTAGGATTTTTAATGAATTTATTTGCAAATTATGGTCACAGGGACGGGCCACTGATTGAGCAGAGCCCTAACCTTATGAAAACCCAAATCTCTCATTTAGAAGTTAGAATCACATTTCATCCCATCACGAATAATTTCATATTCAAACATTTAAATTGAACAACAATTCCATGTGAATCCGATAACTCTGATGTGTAGACTTTCCACTGTAGAGTTTATGTCATCTTATCATTGATGAGAATGTCTCAGATGACAACCGAACTGACATCATATTCATTAAGTACCACCACATATGTTCAATTGGTCTGATTACCAGAATATTGTTCATTTCTTCCCCACCTTCTGATGTTCCCAGAATCTCTATGTTAACCAAGGGTTTGCAAATGTAGCCTCAGTAGGATAAGAGAGAGGAAAAAGGGGGGGAAGAGGTATTTATGACTGTCATAAACCTACCCCCCAGGCCAACGTCATGACACAGCAAATGTTCTGGAAAACAACAGAAACCTGAAAACACCGTCCAACCTGGAACTGAGTGAGTCATGTTTAGTCTGAACCTATATTTTATTTTCAAAAGCTAAGAAGAAAAATACATGACATTACTTTATAAGGACTGAATGCTAAATTAAGGCTGCCAAGTCTGATACAGCTTCAATTAGCACTGACGTGTCAAGTGAGAGGTGTCAAAGCCCTTTAGCCCAACAATGGCAGCAGAGTCACACAGTCTACTCCAACCACAAGGAGAAGCCTTACAAGCTGCCTCCCGCTGTTCAGAGGTAATTAAAATACAGTACCCTGTATGTGTAAAGAATGATAACGCAAGATAAGATCACAAAATGAAGCTCCATATGAAAAATCAAGAGACACTTTTTACTGACTCTTATAAAAATGGGAACATCAGCAACCTCATCTTTCACACAAACCATCCCCTTGCATGGCACAGTGCTATATTAGCACACTACCCCTCTGTTAAGAGAGGGGGTGTTAACGAGGGGTGGAAACTCAGGACACTAGACAACGAGGAATCTGAGTCAGCTAATATACATCTCTATAAGTCTGGAACAGTAATGGTACAGGGCAACGCCAAAAAGTTTCAGCTGGACTTTCACCTAATCAAAGAATTAGCCCAGCAGGAGAAGCTCTCCCTTGAGAAAGATACACCCACCCCGAGCGTGTCAGACCAGAACTCTTAATTTTTAACCCCATAGATGAGCAACCCCCAGCAGAAATTCAACCTCCCAGCACCTACCCCCTCATTGGAATGAAGGATACATTTACCCAGCTGGAGGTAAGGCAGGTGGAGCTGGAACAGCAGGTGATTACACTCCAGTCAGCACAGACCCAGACACCAGTCCAGCACAACAACATCCCCTTAACCAGACCCGGAGAGCTGGAGGTGGAAAGAGACATATCTGCACTCTGGACTGTGGTGAGACATATCTGCACTCTGGACTGTGGAGAGACATATCTGCACTCTGGACTGTGGTGAGACATATCTGCACTCTGGACTGCGGTGAGACATATCTGCACTCTGGACTGTGGAGAGACATATCTGCACTCTGGACTGTGGAGAGACATATCTGCACTCTGGACTGTGGAGAGACATATCTGCACTCTGGACTGTGGAGAGACATATCTGCACTCTGGACTGTGGAGAGACATATCTGCACTCTGGACTGTGGTGAGACATATCTGCACTCTGGACTGTGGAGAGACATATCTGCACTCTGGACTGTGGAGAGACATATCTGCACTCTGGACTGTGGAGAGACATATCTGCACTCTGGACTGTGGAGAGACATATCTGCACTCTGGACTGTGGAGAGACATATCTGCACTCTGGACTGTGGTGAGACATATCTGCACTCTGGACTGTGGTGAGACATATCTGCACTCTGGACTGTGGTGAGACATATCTGCACTCTGGACTGTGGTGAGACATATCTGCACTCTGGAACGGTGAGACATATCTGCACTCTGGACTGTGGTGAGACATATCTGCACTCTGGACTGTGGTGAGACATATCTGCACTCTGGAACGGTGAGACATATCTGCACTCTGGACTGTGGTGAGACATATCTGCACTCTGGACTGTGGTGAGACATATCTGCACTCTGGACTGTGGTGAGACATATCTGCACTCTGGACTGTGGTGAGACATATCTGCACTCTGGAACGGTGAGACATATCTGCACTCTGGACTGTGGAGAGACATATCTGCACTCTGGACTGTGGTGAGACATATCTGCACTCTGGACTGTGGTGAGACATATCTGCACTCTGGACTGTGGTGAGACAACTTCAACAATATAAAAAGCAAGAGCAGGAGAAGAACAGAGCACTAGAGGAGAGGATCAGACTGCTGGAGGAGAGGATCAGACTGCTGGAGGAGAGGACCAGACTACTGGAGGAGAGGATCAGACTGCTGGAGGAGAGGATCAGACTGCTGGAGGAGAGGGTCAGACTGCTGGAGGAGAGGGTCAGACTGCTGGAGGAGAGGACCAGACTGCTGGAGGAGAGGATCAGACTGCTAGAGGAGAGGACCAGACTGCTGGAGGAGAGGGTCAGACTGCTGGAGGAGAGGACCAGACTGCTGGAGGAGAGGATCAGACTGCTGGAGGAGAGGATCAGACTGCTGGAGGAGAGGGTCAGACTGCTGGAGGAGAGGACCAGACTGCTGGAGGAGAGGATCAGACTGCTAGAGGAGAGGACCAGACTGCTGGAGGAGAGGGTCAGACTGCTGGAGGAGAGGACCAGACTGCTGGAGGAGAGGATCAGACTGCTGGAGGAGAGGATCAGACTGCTGGAGGAGAGGGTCAGACTGCTGGAGGAGAGGACCAGACTGCTGGAGGAGAGGATCAGACTGCTAGAGGAGAGGACCAGACTGCTGGAGGAGAGGGTCAGACTGCTGGAGGAGAGGACCAGACTGCTGGAGGAGAGGATCAGACTGCTGGGGGAGAGGACCAGACTGCTGGAGGAGAGGGTCAGACTGCTGGAGGAGAGGACCAGACTGCTGGAGGAGAGGATCAGACTGCTAGAGGAGAGGACCAGACTGCTGGAGGAGAGGGTCAGACTGCTGGAGGAGAGGACCAGACTGCTGGAGGAGAGGGTCAGACTGCTGGAGGAGAGGACCAGACTGCTGGAGGAGAGGATCAGACTGCTAGAGGAGAGGACCAGACTGCTGGAGGAGAGGGTCAGACTGCTGGAGGAGAGGACCAGACTGCTGGAGGAGAGGATCAGACTGCTAGAGGAGAGGACCAGACTGCTGGAGGAGAGGGTCAGACTGCTGGAGGAGAGGACCAGACTGCTGGAGGAGAGGATCAGACTGCTGGAGGAGAGGACCAGACTGCTGGAGGAGAGGATCAGACTGCTGGAGGAGAGGATCAGACTGCTGGAGGAGAGGATCAGACTGCTGGAGGAGAGGACCAGACTGCTGGAGGAGAGGGTGAGGGGGTGTGACAGAGAACAACCCACTAGAGAGGTGGCCACCCCTGCAGAGAAGCCAGCAGAACAGCCCACCTCAGCTACCGACTAAAGCCTCGACATCACAGCAGAACAGACAAATGAAGAACCCCAAGCCCAGGGAATCTCACCCCCTCTGAGCACCCCCCTGTCAGCCACCCTGACATCCCTCCTGACAACCCCCCCCCCCCCCCCCCCACACCCACTGAGGACATATACAAGACACAGATTGTTGTCCTTATGGACTCAAATGGGAAATATATACAAGAAAAAACTTTTTTTGGACACCAGAGTCTAAACTCTGGTGTCCAAACACCCAGCGCACCCTAGACCTTCTGTCTGAGGATGAACTAGGTTCACCCAGCCACATAATAATACACACAGGCACAAACGACCTGAGAACACAGCAGGAAAGGGTGGCCACAGCACTGAAGGGAGTGATTGAAAAAGCTTCTTCTACTTTCCTCAAAGCACAAGTGGTTATATCCACCCTGCTACCACGAAAAGACTTCCACCCTGCCACAATACAGCGGGTAAACGCAAGTATTTCCAGTGACTGTGCCTCAAAACCAAATGTTTTCCTGGCCCACCACTCCACCCGGGACTTGAACAGCCTCTATGACCAGGTCCACCTCTACAAGGCAGCAGTACCCACCTTCGTCCGGACTCTAAAGGACATCTCTCTCAAACGCAGCCCCAACACTTCATACAGGAGCAACAGATCAATAGACACCCCGCCCAGACCAGCGAGACACTCTCCCAGACCTGCGGGGCCCCCACCCTCCCCCTTCACATAGAGGACCCACACCAAGAGGACCTACATCCAGACCACAACACCACCAGCCACATACACCCCCCCCCCCCCGCCCCCCAACCAATCAACATCCCCCCAAGTCAACCATGACCGCACTCCATTTAGGTCCCCTCAGATCAGACCTATGCCCCTCCTGCCCACCCCATGCCCCCCACTCCCGCAAAGAGGGCCACAACATGGAAGTCACACATACACCCAGGCATCGAGTGGGAAAACAGGCCCAACCCCCACTCTCACACTAGCCCAAGCGAGATGCTCAGCAGGCTCTGCTCACACTCACTGGCCTGAGGCCAAACCACACGACCAACAACATTGGACACTTTATGGAACTCAAAGCCTTCACTATCTCATCCTGGAATATCCAAGACCTGAGGTCATCTGCCTTTGGCCTAAAGAGCAGGAGTCTGGACTTCATCAAAGAAATCAGAAATACAGACATTGTCGCCCTACAAGAAACCTGGTATAGAGGAGAAGGACCCACTGGTTGCCCTCTAGGTTACAAGAACCTGATACCCTCAGCACACAGGGGCACAAACACCTGCTTGGAGGTGACAGCATTCCCTCCCCATATGACCCCTAGGCACAATTATGACAACATAACCAACAAAACAGGTCACAACTCCTGCAGCTCTGTCGCACGCTGGGTATGTACATAGTTAATGGTAGGCTTCGCGGGGACTTCTGTGGTAGGTACACCTATAGCTCATCTCTTGGCAGTATTACTGTAGACTACTTAATCACTGACCTCAATCCAGAGTCTCTCAGAGCGTTCACAGTCAGCCCACTAACACCCCTGTCAGACCACAGCAAAAGCACAGTCTACCTGAACAGAGCAATACTCAATCATGAGGCATCAAAGCCAAGGGAACTGAGTAATATTAAGAAATGCTATAGATGGTAGGAATGTAGTTTGGAAACCTACCAAAAAACAATTAGGCAACAACACATTCAATCGCTTTTAGACAACTTCCTGGACAAAATGTTCCACTGTAATAGTGAAGGTCTACACTTAGCAGTAGAAAATATAAACAGCATATTTGACCTCTCAGCTTCCCTATCAAATCTAAAATTCTCAAATAGAAAACCAAAGAAAATGAACAACAATGACAAATGGTTTGATGAAGAATGCAAAAACCTAAGAAAGAAGTTGAGAAACCTGAACAACCAAAAACATAGAGACCCAGAAAACCTGAGCCTACGCCTTCACTATGGTGAATCACTAAAACAATACAGAAATACACTATGGAAAAAGAAGCAACAGCACATCAGAAATCAGCTCAATGTAATTGAAGAATCCATAGACTCTAACCACTTCTGGGAATATTGGAAAACACTAAACCAACAACAACACGAAGAGTTATCTTTCCAAAATGGAGATGTATGGGTAAACCACTTCTCCAATCTTTTTGGCTCTATAGCAGAGAACAAACAGCAAAAACATATACATAATCAAATACAGATCTTATAATTAACAATTAAAGACTACCAGAACCCCATGCATTCTCTAATTACCTTGAATGAGCTACAGGACAAAATAAAAACCCTCCAACCCAAAAAGGCCTGTGGTGTTGATGGTATCCTCAATGAAATGATCAAATACACAGTCAACATATTCCAATTGGCTATACTTAAACTCTTTAACATCATCTTTAGCTCTGGCATCTTCCCCAATATTTGGAACCAAGGACTGATCAGCCCAATCCACATAAGTGGAGACAAATTTGACCGCAATAACTACCGTGGGATAAGCGTCAACAGCAACCTTGGGAAAATCCTCTGCATTGTCACTACTAGCAGACTCATACATTTCCCCAGTGAAAACAATGTACTGAGCAAATGTCAAATTGGCTTTTTACCAAATTACTGTAAAACAGACCATGTATTCACCCTGCACACCCTAATTGACAAACAAACAAACCAAAACAAAGACAAAGTCTTCTCATGCTTTGTTGATTTCAAAAAAGCCTTCGAATCCATTTGGCATGAGGGTCTGCTATACAAATTGATGGAAAGTGGTGTTGGGGGTAAAACATATGACATTATAAAATCCATGTACACAAACAACAATTGTGCGGTTAAAATAGGCAAAAAACACACAGATTTCTTCTCACATGGCCGTGGGGAGAGACAGGGATGCAGATTAAGCCCCACCCTCTTCAACATATATATCAACTAATTGCCACGGGCACTAGAACAGTCTGCAGCACCCGGCCTCACCCTACTAGAATCTGAAGTCAAATGTCTACTGTTTTCTGATGACCTGGTGCTTCTGTCACCAACCAAGGAGGGCCTACAGCAGCACTTATATCTTCTGTACAGATTCTGTCAGACCTGGGCCCTGACAGTAAATCTCAGAAAGACCAATATTATTGTGTTCCAAAAAAAGTCCAGTCGCCAGGACCACAAATACAAATTCCATCTAGACACCGTTGCCCTAGAGCACACAACAACTATACATACCTAAACATCAGCGCCACAGGTAACTTCCACAAAGCCGTGAACGATCTGAGAGACAAGGCAAGAAGGGCATTATATGCATTCAAAAGGAACATAAAATTTGACATACCAATTAGGATTTGGCTAAAAATACTTGAATCAGTTATGGAATCCATTGCCCTTTATGGTTGTGAGGTCTGGGGTCCGCTCACCAACCAAGAATTCACAAAATGGGACAAAGGCCGCCGTAGGCAGACCTGGCTCTCAAGAGAAGACAGACTATGTGCACACTCCCCACAAAATGAGGTGGAAACTGAGCTGCACTTCCTAACCTCCTGCCAAATGTATGACCATATTAGAGACACATATTTCCCTCAGATTACACAGATCCACAAAGAATTCAGAAACAAATCCAATTTTGATAAACTCCCATATCTATTGGGTGAAACACCACGGTGTGGGATCACAGACAGACAGACAGACAGATAGACAGATAGACAGATAGATAGATAGATAGATATATATATATAGATAGATAGATAGATAGATAGATAGATAGATAGATAGAGGGGAGGCAATGTTATTAGTGGGATCCATGAGTATTTAAGAACACAAGCTTGAGCTGCGAGCTCGGCAATGTGAGCTGATGGATGTGGAAATGGACAGTAGCCACGTGTTTAAAGAGCCTGAACTAGAGGAGAGGACAAGAGGAGAGAGGAGGAGAGGAATGGAGTGATGGCACAGAGACAGGGCCAAGCCTGTCTAATACAGCCACAGCGTACAACTGACAGTCTATCAAATAGCGTTATGTCATCCCCACTATGACATCATGCTAGTCGCTCCCAGGTATTGTCCCTTTAGAGCGCTTTCATGGTCAACAGGAAGAGGCTTCATGGTTTAAAGAGACAGGCATGGTCAACAGGAAGAGGCTTCTCATGGTTTAAAGAGACAGGCATGGTCAACAGGAAGAGGCTTCTCATGGTTTAAAGAGACAGGCATGGTCAACAGGAAGAGGCTTCATGGTTTAAAGAGACAGGCATGGTCAACAGGAAGAGGCTTCATGGTTTAAAGAGACAGGCATGGTCAATAGGAAGAGGTATTGTGTATTATTTGATCATATACGCTAGTACACTACAGTAATGCCTGAACAACAAGGATCTTTATACACAGAGTTGCACGAGAGAGAGTGAACTAAGGGAACAAAATGTAATTAAATACATGAAAGAGGGTATATTCTAAAAGAGAATGTGGTTGGGTTCTAAATATAAAGAGATGTTTGCTTAAATTCTAAGCCTTTCTTTCTACTGCACTGTCATCCCTGCATAATGTTCTCAGACTGGCCACTGCATCGTTGGGTCATAACAAAAACAACAGCAACAATAACAGAATAAGAATGTCCCGAGGCTACCGATCTGACTTCAAAGTCATTTGTCTTAATTATTTTGGGATCTTCTCAAATTGAAGAATGTACAATGACAAAAAGCTTAACTTCAGAACTCTGTGTGTGTGTGTGTGTGTGTGTGTGTGTCAGATGTGAGTAACCAGAGCCTGCTGGGAACAGAACAGTGGTTTGAATGAGGATAATATTCCACAGAGCATCTCTCCTGAGACTGATAGGGTTTCTGGGTAACAAGCGTCAATGCTGTTTCACATGGAGGCACAAATACAGGCTTGGAACACAATTAAATGAGAGGCATTTAAGGGAGACCATGTTTGAGTTTCTTTCTCTCTTCTCTCGGAGGACCTGAGCCCTAGGGCCATGCCTCAGGACAACCTGGCATGATGACTCCTTGCTTTCCCCAGTCCACCTGGCCATGCTGCTGCTCCAGTTTAAACTGTTCTGCCTGCGGCTATGGAAACCTGACCTGTTCACCGGACGTGCTACCTGTCCCAGACTTGCTGTTGTCAACTCTCTAGAGACAGCAGAAGCGGTAGAGATATGATCGGCTGTGAAAAGCCAACTGACCAACTGACCTGCTGACCTGTTGCACCCTCGACAACTACTGTGATTATTATTATTTGACCATGCTGGTCATTTATGAACATTTGAACATCTTGGCCATGTTCTGTTATAATCTCCACCCGGCACAGCCAGAAGAGGACTGGCCACCCCACATAGCCTGGTTCCTCTCTAGGTTTCTTCCTAGGTTTGGGCCTTTCTAGGGAGTTTTTTCTAGCCACCGTGCTTCTACACCTGCATTGCTTGCTGTTTGGGGTTTTAGGCTGGGTTTCTGTACAGCACTTTGAGATATCAGCTGACGTACGAAAGGCTACATTTGATTTGATTTGAGGCTGGTCTGAGAAATCTGCTTAAGTCAGTCATGCTGATTTGTGAGTGTTTGCCCTCTCTGATAGATAGGACTCAATATTGTTCTGAACTTCAGAGTACGTTGATAGTCTTTTACAGTTTCAGTTCAACATAGAGTACTGTACTGTACACAGTTTAATGATGATGAAAATGTTATCAGCCAAGGCAACATGTGTAATCAAAGTGTGTGTGTGTACAGGGGTTGTAGAACTATAGAATAGTAATGCAGGGGTAATAAAACAGAGATCTAGGATATATCCTAACCCCGGGGAGGGGGGGGGGCATTCTGAAATTGCATTTTTGTCCCCCTCCCAGTTTTATCATTGGAATGTGATACAAAATGAGGCTACAATATGCTTTAGGACCATGAGGACAGCTCCGAGGGGTCGGATAGGCTGTTTGGAGTATTCATCCGACTGGACAAAAAAAAAAAAAAGTTATAATAGCAATTTACGACCCCCCCCCCCATTTCTGAAAACCAACGTTGCGCCCCTGCACAGATCTATCACGGAGTTCCAAGTGGAATAGCCACAAGACAAAGGCATGACGAACGGTTTAAAGGACACACATGTCTACAGCGTTACTCACTCCTCCTCACCAGAGACCAGCCAGAGAGCTAAAAATCCCTTTGCGTATTTAACGTTTATAACAAAACATGTGAAAGCAGCCAGGAATCCAGTCATTTAAATTACGTCCACAATGGAGGATTAGGAGGAGGAAGGAATTTCTCAATGTGAACATTAATTAAATGAATACTAAAATAACTAGACGTGCAGTCCAGTAGGAAGGCCATTCAGTATTTGACATTTAGTCCCTGGTGTGGTCGAGGGCATTCGTTTCTACAGACTGTAAAATAGCTATTATAATATTACGAGTCGTAGAGTACGGTTGATATTGTGAGACGTAGAGTACGGTTGATATTATGAGTCGTAGAGTACGGTTGATATTATGAATCGTAGAGTACGGTTGATATTGTGAGTCGTAGAGTACGGTTGATATTATGAGTCGTAGAGTACGGTTGATATTGTGAATCGTAGAGTACGGTTGATATTGTGAGTCGTAGAGTACGGTTGATATTACGAGTCATAGAGTACGGTTGATATTGTGAGTCGTAGAGTACGGTTGATATTACGAGTCATAGAGTACGGTTGATATTATGAGTCATAGAGTACAGTTGATATTATGAGTCATAGAGTACGGTTGATATTATGAGTCGTAGAGTACGGTTGATATTATGAGTCGTAGAGTACGGTTGATATTATGAGTCATAGAGTACGGTTGATATTATGAGTCATAGAGTATGGTTGATATTATGAGTCATAGAGTACGGTTGATATTATGAGTCGTAGAGTACGGTTGATATTATGAGTCGTAGAGTACGGTTGATATTATGAGTCGTAGAGTACGGTTGATAATATGAGTCGTAGAGTACGGTTGATATTATGAGTCGTAGAGTACGGTTGATATTACGAGTTGTAGAATACAGTTGATATTACGAGTTGTAGAGTACGGTTGATATTATGAGTCGTAGAGTACGGTTGATATTATGAGTCGTAGAGTACGGTTGATATTATGAGTCGTAGAGTACGGTTGATATTATGAGTCGTAGAGTACGGTTGATATTGTGAGTCGTAGAGTACGGTTGATATTGTGAATCGTAGAGTACGGTTGATATTGTGAGTTGTAGAGTACGGTTGATATTGTGAATCGTAGAGTACGGTTGATATTGTGAGTCGTAGAGTACGGTTGATATTACGAGTCATAGAGTACGGTTGATATTACGAGTCGTAGAGTACGGTTGATATTACGAGTCGTAGAGTACGGTTGATATTATGAGTCGTAGAGTACGGTTGATATTATGAGTCGTAGAGTACGGTTGATATTATGAGTCGTAGAGTACGGTTGATATTATGAGTCGTAGAGTACGGTTGATATTATGAGTCATAGAGTACGGTTGATATTGTGAGTCGTAGAGTACGGTTGATATTATGAGTCATAGAGTACGGTTGATATTATGAGTCGTAGAGTACGGTTGATATTATGATTCGTAGAGTACGGTTGATATTATGAGTCGTAGAGTACGGTTGATATTATGAGTCGTAGAGTACGGTTGATATTATGAGACGTAGAGTACGGTTGATATTGTGAATCGTAGAGTACGGTTGATATTGTGAATCGTAGAGTACGGTTGATATTATGAGTCGTAGAGTACGGTTGATATTATGAGACGTAGAGTACGGTTGATATTGTGAATCGTAGAGTACGGTTGATATTGTGAATCGTAGAGTACGGTTGATATTATGAGACGTAGAGTACGGTTGATATTGTGAATCGTCGAGTACGGTTGATATTGTGAATCGTAGAGTACGGTTGATATTATGAGTCGTAGAGTATGGTTGACATTACGAGTTGTAGAGTACAGTTGATATTACGAGTTGTAGAGTACGGTTGATATTGTGAGTCGTAGAGTACGGTTGATATTACGAGTTTTAGAGTATGGTTGATATTGTGAGTCGTAGAGTACGGTTGATATTATGAGTCGTAGAGTACAGTTGATATTATGAGTCGTAGAGTACAGTTGATATTATGAGTCGTAGAGTACGGTTGATATTACGAGTTTTAGAGTACGGTTGATATTATGAGTCATAGAGTACGGTTGATATTATGAGTCGTAGAGTACAGTTGATATTATGAGTCGTAGAGTACGGTTGATATTATGAGTCGTAGAGTACGGTTGATATTACGAGTTTTAGAGTACGGTTGATATTACGAGTCGTAGAGTACGGTTGATATTACGAGTTTTAGAGTACGGTTGATATTACGAGTCGTAGAGTACGGTTGATATTATGAGTCGTAGAGTACGGTTGATATTATGAGTCGTAGAGTACGGTTGATATTTCAGCAGAGTTGAGGTCCTGTAGTTGGTGGCATGCTGAATACAGGCTCTGGGAATCTGGATGACAGTTGCTACATGAAAGAGTTGCTTTGCCACTTTCTCAGGGATGAATGTTGAGGTAATGTGTCTGAGGTCTCTGGCTTGTCTTGAGTGGAACTCAAGACATATTCAGACATACTGTATAATACCATCCGTTTGTACATCAATATCAAATCACTTCTGGGTAACAATGAAGTACCTTCCCGTAATAGTGTTCCACGAAAATGGACACAAATATTTGGACTTTTTAGCGATTTTTTTGGGGGGGAAGCAAGGACTGTATT
>NC_143046.1:7727500-7732500 GCF_057628025.1 Oncorhynchus mykiss | reverse complement strand
CTGCTGCTCTCAGTGATGTGAATCACACTGCTGCTCTCTCAGTGATGTGAATCACACTGCTGCTCTCAGTGATGTGAATCACACTGCTGCTCTCTCAGTGATGTGAATCACACTGCTGCTCTCTCAGCGATGTGAATCACACTGCTGCTCTCTCAATGATGTGAATCACACTGCTGCTCTCTCAGCGATGTGAATCACACTGCTGCTCTCTCAGCGATGTGAATCACACTGCTGCTCTCTCAGTGATGTGAATCACACTGCTGCTCTCTCAGTGATGTGAATCACACTGCTGCTCTCAGTGATGTGAATCACACTGCTGCTCTCTCATTGATGTGAATCACACTGCTGCTCTCTCAATGATGTGAATCACACTGCTGCTCTCTCAGCGATGTGAATCACACTGCTGCTCTCTCAGTGATGTGAATCACACTGCTGCTCTCTCAGTGATGTGAATCACACTGCTGCTCTCTCAGGGATGTGAATCACACTGCTGCTCTCTCAGTGATGTGAATCACACTGCTGCTCTCTCAGTGATGTGAATCACACTGCTGCTCTCTCAGTGATGTGAATCACACTGCTGCTCTCTCAGTGATGTGAATCACACTGCTGCTCCCTCAGGGATGTGAATCACTCTGCTTTTTCAGCATCTGCATAGTGCAGATTCCAGCCTATTGAATAAAAATTTGATGGGAGTTCCTCCCTTTTAAAGGTGGACTCAGCGATATGACATAGATGAAGAAATTAAACAGCATCGTGGGTCAATTTCCACAACAACTAAGAGCATTGAAGCACGAGGCTCAACTTCTCCACTGCTTTGGTGCCCTGGCTACCACGCTGTGAAGTTCAGTATTTCTGAGCTTGCCCCGAAAGATCTCAGGTCTTTCTCTGTTAGCTTAGGTCTTTCTCTGTAGGCTGAGGTCTTTTTCTGTAGGCTGAGGTCTTTCTCTGTTAGCTGAGGTCTTTCTCTGTAGGCTGAGGTCTTTCTCTGTAGGCTGAGGTCTTTTTCTGTAGGCTGAGGTCTTTCTCTGTAGGCTGAGGTCTTTCTCTGTTAGCTGAGGTCTTTCTCTGTTAGCTGAGGTCTTTCTCTGTTAGCTGAGGTCTTTCTCTGTAGGCTGAGGTCTTTCTCTGTAGGCTGAGGTCTTTTTCTGTAGGCTGAGGTCTTTCTCTGTAGGCTGAGGTCTTTTTCTGTAGGCTGAGGTCTTTCTCTGTAGGCTGAGGTCTTTCTCTGTAGGCTGAGGTCGTTCTCTGTTAGCTGAGGTCTTTCTCTGTTAGCTGAGGTCTTTCTCTGTTAGCTGAGGTCTTTCTCTGTTAGCTGAGGTCTTTCTCTGTTAGCTGAGGTCTTTCTCTGTAGGCTGAGGTCTTTCTCTGTAGGCTGAGGTCTTTCTCTGTAGGCTGAGGTCTTTCTCTGTAGGCTGAGGTCTTTCTCTGTTAGCTGAGGTCTTTCTCTGTTAGCTGAGGTCTTTCTCTGTTAGCTGAGGTCTTTCTCTGTAGGCTGAGGTCTTTCTCTGTAGGCTGAGGTCTTTCTCTGTTAGCTGAGGTCTTTCTCTGTTAGCTGAGGTCTTTCTCTGTTAGCTGAGGTCTTTCTCTGTTAGCTGAGGTCTTTCTCTGTTAGCTGAGGTCTTTCTCTGTAGGCTGAGGTCTTTCTCTGTTAGCTGAGGTCTTTCTCTGTTAGCTGAGGTCTTTCTCTGTAGGCTGAGGTCTTTCTCTGTAGGCTGAGGTCTTTCTCTGTAGGCTGAGGTCTTTCTCTGTAGGCTGAGGTCTTTCTCTGTAGGCTGAGGTCTTTCTCTGTAGGCTGAGGTCTTTCTCTGTAGGCTGAGGTCTTTCTCTGTAGGCTGAGGTCTTTCTCTGTAGGCTGAGGTCTTTCTCTGTAGGCTGAGGTCTTTCTCTGTTAGCTGAGGTCTTTCTCTGTTAGCTGAGGTCTTTCTCTGTTAGCTGAGGTCTTTCTCTGTAGGCTGAGGTCTTTCTCTGTAGGCTGAGGTCTAAAACTCGAAAATATACTGTTCTTCTGCTCCTATCCAGAGTGGTCTGTAGTACTGCAGTACTGCTTGGTACTATCCAGAGTGGTCTGTAGTACTGCAGTACTGCTTGGTACTATCCAGAGTGGTCTGTAGTACTGCAGTACTGCTTCGTACTATCCAGAGTGATCTGTAGTACTGCAGTACTGCTTGGTACTATCCAGAGTGGTCTGTAGTACTGCAGTACTGCTTGGTACTATCCAGAGTGATCTGTAGTACTGCAGTACTGCTTGGTACTATCCAGAGTGGTCTGTAGTACTGCAGTACTGCTTGGTACTATCCAGAGTGATCTGTAGTACTGCAGTACTGCTTGGTACTATCCAGAGTGATCTGTAGTACTGCTTGGTACTATCCAGAGTGATCTGTAGTACTGCAGTACTGCTTGGTACTATCCAGAGTGATCTGTAGTACTGCAGTACTGCTTGGTACTATCCAGAGTGGTCTGTAGTACTGCAGTACTGCTTGGTACTATCCAGAGTGATCTGTAGTACTGCAGTACTGCTTGGTACTATCCAGAGTGATCTGTAGTACTGCAGTACTGCTTGGTACTATCCAGAGTGATCTGTAGTACTGCAGTACTGCTTGGTACTATCCAGAGTGGTCTGTGGTACTGCAACACTGCTTGGTACTATCCAGAGTGGTCTGTGGTACTGCAACACTGCTTGGTACTATCCAGAGTGGTCTGTAGTACTGCAGTACTGCTTGGTACTATCCAGAGTGGTCTGTAGTACTGAAGTACTGCTTGGTACTATCCAGAGTGGTCTGTAGTACTGCAGTACTGCTTGGTACTATCCAGAGTGGTCTGTAGTACTGCAGTACTGCTTGGTACTATCCAGAGTGGTCTGTAGTACTGCAGTACTGCTTGGTACTATCCAGAGTGGTCTGTAGTACTGCAGTACTGCTTGGTACTATCCAGAGTGGTCTGAAGTACTGCAGTACTGCTTGGTACTATCCAGAGTGGTCTGTAGTACTGCAGTACTGCTTGGTACTATCCAGAGTGATCTGTAGTACTGCAGTACTGCTTGGTACTATCCAGAGTGGTCTGTAGTACTGCAGTACTGCTTGGTACTATCCAGAGTGGTCTGTAGTACTGCAGTACTGCTTGGTACTATCCAGAGTGGTCTGTAGTACTGCAGTACTGCTTGGTACTATCCAGAGTGGTCTGTAGTACTGCAGTACTGCTTGGTACTATCCAGAGTGGTCTGTAGTACTGCAGTACTGCTTGGTACTATCCAGAGTGGTCTGTAGTACTGCAGTACTGCTTGGTACTATCCAGAGTGGTCTGTAGTACTGCAACACTGCTTGGTACTATCCAGAGTGGTCTGTAGTACTGCAGTACTGCTTGGTACTATCCAGAGTGGTCTGTAGTACTGCAGTACTGCTTGGTACTATCCAGAGTGGTCTGTAGTACTGAAGTACTGCTTGGTACTATCCAGAGTGGTCTGTAGTACTGAAGTACTGCTTGGTACTATCCAGAGTGATCTGTACTACTGCAGTACTGCTTGGTACTATCCAGAGTGGTCTGTAGTACTGCAGTACTGCTTGGTACTATCCAGAGTGGTCTGTAGTACTGAAGTATTGCTTGGTACTATCCAGAGTGATCTGTAGTACTGCAGTACTGCTTGGTACTATCCAGAGTGGTCTGTAGTACTGCAGTACTGCTTGGTACTATCCAGAGTGGTCTGTAGTACTGAAGTACTGCTTGGTACTATCCAGAGTGGTCTGTAGTACTGAAGTATTGCTTGGTACTATCCAGAGTGGTCTGTAGTACTGCAGTACTGCTTGGTACTATCCAGAGTGGTCTGTAGTACTGCAGTACTGCTTGGTACTATCCAGAGTGGTCTGTAGTACTGCAGTACTGCTTGGTACTATCCAGAGTGGTCTGTAGTACTGCAGTACTGCTTGGTACTATCCAGAGTGATCTGTAGTACTGCAGTACTGCTTGGTACTATCCAGAGTGGTCTGTAGTACTGCAGTACTGCTTGGTACTATCCAGAGTGGTCTGTAGTACTGCAGTACTGCTTGGTACTATCCAGAGTGATCTGTAGTACTGCAGTACTGCTTGGTACTATCCAGAGTGGTCTGTAGTACTGCAGTACTGCTTGGTACTATCCAGAGTGATCTGTAGTACTGCAGTACTGCTTGGTACTATCCAGAGTGGTCTGTAGTACTGCAGTACTGCTTGGTACTATCCAGAGTGGTCTGTAGTACTGAAGTACTGCTTGGTACTATCCAGAGTGGTCTGTAGTACTGAAGTATTGCTTGGTACTATCCAGAGTGGTCTGTAGTACTGCTTGGTACTATCCAGAGTGGTCTGTAGTACTGCAGTATTGCTTGGTACTATCCAGAGTGGTCTGTAGTACTGCTTGGTACTATCCAGAGTGGTCTGTAGTACTGCTTGGTACTATCCAGAGTGGTCTGTAGTACTGCTTGGTACTATCCAGAGTGGTCTGTAGTACTGCTTGGTACTATCCAGAGTGGTCTGTAGTACTGCTTGGCACTATCCAGAGTGATCTGTAGTACTGCAGTACTGCTTGGTACTATCCAGAGTGGTCTGTAGTACTGCTTGGTACTATCCAGAGTGGTCTGTAGTACTGCTTGGTACTATCCAGAGTGGTCTGTAGTACTGCTTGGTACTATCCAGAGTGATCTGTAGTACTGCAGTACTGCTTGGTACTATCCAGAGTGGTCTGTAGTACTGCAGTACTGCTTGGTACTATCCAGAGTGGTCTGTAGTACTGCAGTACTGCTTGGTACTATCCAGAGTGGTCTGTAGTACTGCAGTACTGCTTGGTACTATCCAGAGTGGTCTGTAGTACTGCAGTACTGCTTGGTACTATCCAGAGTGGTCTGTAGTACTGCAGTACTGCTTGGTACTATCCAGAGTGATCTGTAGTACTGCAGTACTGCTTGGTACTATCCAGAGTGATCTGTAGTACTGCAACACTGCTTGGTACTATCCAGAGTGGTCTGTGGTACTGCAAC
>NC_143046.1:7695000-7722500 GCF_057628025.1 Oncorhynchus mykiss | reverse complement strand
TGCGGCCCGCTAACCGTTAGCTGTCTTACCGGCTGCTATCTGAATAGACAATCGGACAATTTATTTATTTTTATTATTATTATGTTTTCTTTCTCGGGCCTCTATAACTATATCTATTGTTCTTATTTTTGTTGTTGTTGTGTGATTTGGATTAATCCCCTCTACCTCACGGAACCCCACTAATCTACTGACCGAACGCAAGAGGTGGCTAACAACAGACTCCATCCTATGCTAGCTTGCTACCGGTTGGCTTGGCTAGCTGTCTAAATCGCCGTGACCCTCAACCAACCTCTCCACTCACTGGACCCTTTTGATCACTCGACTAAGCATGCCTCTCCTTAATGTCAATATGTCTTGTCCATTGCTGTTCTGGTTAGTGTTTATTGGCTTATTTCACTGTAGAGCCTCTAGTCCTGCTCACTATACCTTATCCAACCTATTAGTTCCACCACCCACACATGCAATGACATCTCCTGGTTTCAATGATGTTTCTAGAGACAATATCTCTCTCTTCATCACTCAATACCTAGGTTTACCTCCACTGTATTCACATCCTACCTTACCTTTGTCTGTACATTATACCTTGATGCTATTTTATCGCCCCCAGAAACCTCCTTTTACTCTCTGTTCCAGACGTTCTAGACGACCAATTCTTATTGCTTTTAGTCGCACCCTTATTCTACTCCTCCTATGTTCCTCTGGCGATGTAGAGGTGAATCCAGGCCCTGCAGTGCCTAGCTCCACTCCTATTCCCCAGGCGCTCTCTTTTGACGACTTCTGTAACCGTAATAGCCTTGGTTTCATGCATGTTAACCAGTTAGAGCTCTAGGGGCGCTATTTCATTTTTGGATAAAAAACGTTCCCGTTTTAAGCGCAATATTTTGTCACGAAAAGATGCTCGACTATGCATATTCTTGACAGTTTTGGAAAGAAAACACTCTGAAGTTTCAGAATCTGCAAAGATTTTGTCTGTAAGTGCCCCAGAACTCATTCTACAGGCGAAACCAAGATGATGCATCACCCAGGAATTAGCAGAATTTCTGAAGCTCTGTTTTCCATTCTCTCCTTATATGGCTGTGATTGCGCAACGAATGAGCCTACACTTTCTGTCGTTCGCCGAAGGTCTTAGCAGCATTGTGACGTATTTGTAGGCATATCATTGGAAGATTGACCATAAGAGACTACATTTTCCAAGTGTCCGCCTGGTGTCCTGCGTCGAATTCGGTGCGCAATTGCCAGCTGCTTCTACTTTACCATTTGATTCAGGGGAGAAAGCATGTGTCCAAGAACGATGTATCAATGAAGAGATATGTGAAAAACACCTTGATGATTGATTCTAAACAACGTTTGCCATGTTTTCAGTCGATATTATGGAGTTAATTTGGAAAAAAGTTCGCGTTTTGAGGACTGAATTTTCTGATTTTTTTTGGTAGCCAAATGTGATGTATAAAACGGAGCTATTTCTAATACACAAGGAATCTTTTTGGAAAAACTGAGCATCTGCTATCTAACTGAGAGTATCCTCATTGAAAACATCAGAAGTTCTTCAAAGGTAAATGATTTTATTTGAAGGCTTTTATGTTTTTGTTAATGTTGCGTGCTGGATGCTAACGCTAATGCTAACGCTAAATGCTAACGCGAAATGCTAACGCTAGCTAGCTACTTTTACACAAATGATTGTTTTCCTATGGTTGAGAAGCATATTTTGAAAATCTGAGATGACAGTGTTGTTTACAAAAGGCTAAGCTTGAGAGATGGCATATTTATTTCATTTCATTTGCGATTTTCATAAATAGTTAACGTTGTGTTATGCTAATGAGCTTGCTGATAGATTTACACAATCCTGGATACAGTGGTTTTTTCATAGCTAAACGTGACGCAGAAAATGGAGCGATTTGTCCTAAACAAATAATCTTTCAGGAAAAACTGAACATTTGCTATCTGAGAGTCTCCTCATTGAAAACATCTGAAGTTCTTCAAAGGTAAATGATTTTATTTGAATGCTTTTCTGTTTTTTTGTGTAAATGTTGCCAGCTGAATGCTAATGCTAAATGCTACGTTAGCCATCAATACTGTTACACAAATGCTTGTTTTGCAATGGTTGAGAAGCATATTTTGAAAATCTGAGATGACAGTGTTGTTAACAAAAGGCTAAGCTTGAGAGCTAGCATATTTATTTCATTTCATTTGCGATTTTCATGAATAGTTAACGTTGCGTTATGGTAATGAGCTTGAGTCTGTATTCACGATCCCGGATCCGGGATGGGGAGATCAGAAAGGTTAACATTAGAAGCCTCCTCCCTAAGTTTGTTCTATTCACTGCTTTAGCACACTCTGCCAACCCGGATGTTCTAGCTGTGTCTGAATCCTGGCTTAGGAAGACCACCAAAAATTCAGACATTTTAATTCCAAACAACAACATTTTCAGACAAGATAGAACTGCCAAAGGGGGCGGTGTTGCAATCTACTGCAAAGATAGCCTGCAGAGTTCTGTCCTACTATCCAGGTCTGTACCCAAACAATTTGAACTTCTACTTTTAAAAATCCACCTCTCTAAAAACAAGTCTCTCACCGTTGCCGCCTGCTATAGACCACCCTCTGCCCCCAGCTGTGCTCTGGACACCATATGTGAACTGATTGCCCCCCATCTATCTTCAGAGCTCGTGCTGCTAGGCGACCTAAACTGGAACATGCTTAACACCCCAGCCATCCTACAATCTAAACTTGATGCCCTCAATCTCACACAAATTATCAATGAACCTACCAGGTACCTCCCCAAAGCCTTAAACATGGGCACCCTCATAGATATCATCCTAACCAACTTCCCCTCTAAATACACCTCTGCTGTCTTCAACCAAGATCTCAGCGATCACTGCCTCATTGCCTGCATCCGTAATGGGTCAGCGGTCAAACGACCTCCTCTCATCACTGTAAAACGCTCCCTGAAACACTTCAGCGAGCAGGCCTTTCTAATCGACCTGGCCGGGGTATCCTGGAAGGATATTGACCTCATCCCGTCAGTAGAGGATGCCTGGATATTTTTTAAAAATGCCTTCCTAACCATCTTAAATAAACATGCCCCATTCAAGAAATTTAGAACCAGGAACAGATATAGCCCTTGGTTCTCCCCAGACCTGACTGCCCTTAACCAACACAAAAACATCCTATGGCGTTCTGCATTAGCATCGAACAGCCCCCGTGATATGCAGCTGTTCAGGGAAGCTAGAAACCATTATACACAGGCAGTTAGAAAAGCCAAGGCTAGCTTTTTCAAGCAGAAATTTGCTTCTTGCAACACTAACTCAAAAAAGTTCTGGGACACTGTAAAGTCCATGGAGAATAAGAACACCTCCTCCCAGCTGCCCACTGCACTGAAGATAGGAAACACTGTCACCACTGATAAATCCACCATAATTGAAAATTTCAATAAGCATTTTTCTACTGCTGGCCATGCTTTCCACCTGGCTACTCCTACCCCGGTCAACAGCACTGCACCCCCAACAGCAACTCGCCCAAGCCTTCCCCATTTCTCCTTCTCCCAAATCCATTCAGCTGATGTTCTGAAAGAGCTGCAAAATCTGGACCCCTACAAATCAGCCGGGCTAGACAATCTGGACCCTTTCTTTCTAAAATTATCTGCCGAAATTGTTGCCACCCCTATTACTAGCCTGTTCAACCTCTCTTTCGTGTCGTCTGAGATTCCCAAAGATTGGAAAGCAGCTGCGGTCATCCCCCTCTTCAAAGGGGGGGACACTCTTGACCCAAACTGCTACAGACCTATATCTATCCTACCATGCCTTTCTAAGGTCTTCGAAAGCCAAGTCAGCAAACAGATTACCGACCATTTTGAATCTCACCATACCTTCTCTGCTATGCAATCTGGTTTCAGAGCTGGTCATGGGTGCACCTCAGCCACGCTCAAGGTCCTAAACGATATCTTAACCGCCATCGATAAGAAACATTACTGTGCAGCCGTATTCATTGATCTGGCCAAGGCTTTCGACTCTGTCAATCACCACATCCTCATCGGCAGACTCAACAGCCTTGGTTTCTCAAATGATTGCCTCGCCTGGTTCACCAACTACTTCTCTGATAGAGTTCAGTGTGTCAAATCGGAGGGTCTGTTGTCCGGACCTCTGGCAGTCTCTATGGGGGTGCCACAGGGTTAAATTCTTGGACCGACTCTCTTCTCTGTATACATCAATGAGGTCGCTCTTGCTGCTGGTGAGTCTCTGATCCACCTCTACGCAGACGACACCATTCTGTATACTTCCGGCCCTTCTTTGGACACTGTGTTAACAACCCTCCAGGCAAGCTTCAATGCCATACAACTCTCCTTCCGTGGCCTCCAATTGCTCTTAAATACAAGTAAAACTAAATGCATGCTCTTCAACCGATCGCTACCTGCACCTACCCGCCTGTCCAACATCACTACTCTGGACGGCTCTGACTTAGAATACGTGGACAACTACAAATACTTAGGTGTCTGATTAGACTGTAAACTCTCCTTCCAGACCCATATCAAACATCTCCAATCCAAAGTAAAATCTAGAATTGGCTTCCTATTTCGCAAAAAAGCATCCTTCACTCATGCTGCCAAACATACCCTTGTAAAACTGACCATCCTACCAATCCTCGACTTTGGCGATGTAATTTACAAAATAGCCTCCAATACCCTACTCAACAAATTGGATGCAGTCTATCACAGTGCAATCCGTTTTGTCACCAAAGCCCCATATACTACCCACCATTGCGACCTGTACGCTCTCGTTGGCTGGCCCTCGCTTCATACTCGTCGCCAAACCCACTGGCTCCATGTCATCTACAAGACCCTGCTAGGTAAAGTCCCCCCTTATCTCAGCTCGCTGGTCACCATAGCATCTCCCACCTGTAGCACACGCTCCAGCAGGTATATCTCTCTAGTCACCCCCAAAACCAATTCTTTCTTTGGCCGCCTCTCTTTCCAGTTCTCTGCTGCCAATGACTGGAACGAACTACAAAAATCTCTGAAACTGGAAACACTTATCTCCCTCACTAGCTTTAAGCACCAACTGTCAGAGCAGCTCACAGATTACTGCACCTGTACATAGCCCACCTATAATTTAGCCCTATCAACTACCTCTTTCCCAACTGTATTTAATTAATTTATTTTTATTTTTTTATTTTTTTTAACTTGTTCTCAACTTGCCTACCTGGTTAAATAAAGGTAAAATAAAATAAAATAAATAAAAAAATGTCCACATGGTTTCTATAGAGAATGTCCACATGGCTTCTATAGATAATGTCCACATGGCTTCTATAGATAATGTCCACATGGCTTCTATAGATAATGTCCACATGGCTTCTATAGATAATGTCCACATGGTTTCTATAGAGAATGTCCACATGGCTTCTATAGAGAATGTCCACATGGCTTCTATAGATAATGTCCACATGGTTTCTATAGATAATGTCCACATGGTTTCTATAGATAATGTCCACATGGCTTCTATAGATAATGTCCACATGGCTTCTATAGATAATGTCCACATGTTTTCTATAGATAATGTCCACATGGTTTCTATGGATAATGTCCACATGGTTTCTATAGATAATGTCCACATGGCTTCTATAGATAATGTCCACATGGCTTCTATAGATAATGTCCACGTGGTTTCTATAGATAATGTCCACATGGTTTCTATAGATAATGTCCACATGGTTTCTAAAGGTAATGTCCACATGGCTTCTATAGATAATGTCCACATGGCTTCTATAAACAAATCAAAATACATTTTATAGTTGAGATTCTTCAAAGTAGTTACCGTTTGCCTTGATGACAGCTTTGCACACTCTTGGCATTCTCTCAACCAGCTTCACCTGGAATGTGGATGTATTTATAACAGGATGAGGTGATGGAATCAGAGGTGGCTGCTGAGGGGAGGACGGCTCATAATAATGGCTGGAACCGAGTAAATGGAATGGCATCAGACACATGAAACCATGGAAACCATGTATATGATGTATTTCATACCATTCCACTGATTCCGCTCCAGCCATTACCACGAGCCCCGTTCTCCCTAATTAAGGTGCCACCAGCCTCCTGTTGTTGGAATGTGGATGTATTTATAAGTACATGACCTATATGCCAAAATGTGCTGTATACTGGCAAGGATATGCATTTGAAAAAAAAAACAACAACGAAGAAGAAGAAACAGGATGACTTATATGAAGAGGGTTGTTGGTTCGAATCCCAGAGCGGACCAGGTGAAACATCTGTCTATGTGCCATTGAGCAAGGCACTTACCCCTAATTGCTCTTGTAAGTGTCTCTGGATATGAGCATCTACATGTAAAAATGAAGATGAGTGTCAGAGAAGTTGACAGGTTCCACATTATTCAAGACAGTGGTTAGTTGAGACTCAAAATCACATAGCCACCAGCAAATTGCTTGTAGGCATGCTTGATTTGGCGAGGCAACATAGCACAGTGAATAACTGGGGAGTTTTTTTTTTAGACAGACACAGCATCCCAAATTGGCATCCTATTCTCTATGTTAGTGCACTCCTTTTTAACCAGGGCCCATATGTCTGTGGTTAAAAGTGGTGCACTATGTAGGGAATAGGTTGCCATTTGGGAAACACATTCAGTCTATCACCACTGTAGATACAGTAACGTTCCCAGAATAGAAGGACACATTCCGACGCCTCCATGCCATCATCACTCTCATTGTGGTTGTCTCGGCAACACAAAACATTCCATTTTCAACGGCTCTTGTCCTTCACTTCCTGACATAAATCTAGGTTGAAGATAAACACTATTTCTTCAACCTAGACATGATCACTATGTAGATTAAACTCAATATTTCACCGTTCAGCCTTGACAGATATATTTGTTTGGGTTTTTAAAAGAAACCCAAACGGAACACAAAAACATTTGACTTGGTTACAGCTTACAAGGCTTGACAATTAGTGGAATGGCATTACGCTTTCGGCTAAAAAACAAACATTTTACAGTCCTTCCAAGTGGCGCAGCGGTCTAAGGCACTGCATCACAGTGCTTGAGGCATCACTACAGACCCGGGTTTGATCCCAAGCTGTGTCACAACAGACCGTGACCAGGAGTCACATAGGGCGGCGCACAATTGGCCCAGCGTCGTCCGAATTAGGGGAGGGGAGGGTTTGGCCGGGCGGGTTTCATTTGGCTCATAGCGGAGCCAGTAGAAAGCTGGGCGCCTGCAGGCTGACTCCGGTCGTCAGTTGAAACGGTGTTTCCTCCGACACATTGGTGCAGCTTCCAGGTTAAGCAGGTGGGTGTTAAGAAGCCTGGTTTGGCGGGTCATGTTTCGGAGGACGCATGACTCGACCTTCACCTCCCGAGCACGTTGGGTAAGGACTGTCACACTAACAGGTAGGGAGGACTGTCACACTAACAGGTAGGGAGGACTGTCACACTAACAGGTAGGGAGGACAGTCACACTAACAGGTAGGTAGGACTGTCACACTAACAGGTAGGGAGGACTGTCACACTAACAGGTAGGGAGGACTGTCCCACTAACAGGTAGGGAGGACTGTCACACTAACAGGTAGGGAGGACTGTCACACTAACAGGTAGGGAGGACTGTCACACCAACAGGTAGGGAGGACTGTCACACCAACAGGTAGGGAGGACTGTCCCACTAACAGGTAGGGAGGACTGTCACACTAACAGGTAGGGAGGACTGTCACACTAACAGGTAGGGAGGACTGTCACACTAACAGGTAGGGAGGACTGTCACACTAACAGGTAGGGAGGACTGTCACACTAACAGGTAGGGAGGACTGTCACACCAACAGGTAGGGAGGACTGTCACACTAACAGGTAGGGAGGACTGTCACACCAACAGGTAGGGAGGACTGTCACACCAACAGGTAGGGAGGACTGTCCCACTAACAGGTAGGGAGGACTGTCACACTAACAGGTAGGGAGGACTGTCACACCAACAGGTAGGGAGGACTGTCACACTAACAGGTAGGGAGGACTGTCCCACTAACAGGTAGGGAGGACTGTCACACTAACAGGTAGGGAGGACTGTCACACTAACAGGTAGGGAGGACTGTCACACTAACAGGTAGGGAGGACTGTCACACTAACAGGTAGGGAGGACTGTCACACTAACAGGTAGGGAGGACTGTCACACTAACAGGTAGGGAGGACTGTCACACCAACAGGTAGGGAGGACTGTCCCACTAACAGGTAGGGAGGACTGTCACACTAACAGGTAGGGAGGACTGTCCCACTAACAGGTAGGGAGGACTGTCACACTAACAGGTAGGGAGGACTGTCACACTAACAGGTAGGGAGGACTGTCACACTAACAGGTAGGGAGGACTGTCCCACTAACAGGTAGGGAGGACTGTCACACTAACAGGTAGGGAGGACTGTCACACTAACAGGTAGGGAGGACTGTCACACTAACAGGTAGGGAGGACTGTCACACTAACAGGTAGGGAGGACTGTCACACCAACAGGTAGGGAGGACTGTCCCACCAACAGGTAGGGAGGACTGTCCCACTAACAGGTAGGAAGGACTGTCACACCAACAGGTAGGGAGGACTGTCACACTAACAGGTAGGGAGGACTGTCACACTAACAGGTAGGGAGGACTGTCACACTAACAGGTAGGGAGGACTGTCACACTAACAGGTAGGGAGGACTGTCACACTAAAAGTTAAGGACAGGCCATCTGTTCTATTTTCACCAATGACCTGCCACTGGTATTAAACAAAACATGTGTGTCCATGTATGATGATGATTCAACCACATAACCATCAGCAACCACAGCTAATGAAGTCACTGAAATCCTTAACAAAGAGTGGCAGTCTGTTTTGGAATGGGTGGCCAGTAATAAACTGGTCCTGAACATCTATAAAAATAAGAGCGTTTTGTATTTGGTACAAATCATTCCCTAAACTCTAGACCTCAGCTGAATCTGGTAATGAATGGTGCGGCTGTTGAACAAGTTGAGGAGACTGAGTTACTTGGCGTTACATTCATGGCAAAACATACACAGTGCCTTCGGAAAGTGGTCAGACCCCTTGACTTTTTCCACATTTTGTTACGTTACAGCCTTAATCTAAAATGGATTAAATCAAAATAAATCCTGTCATCAATCTACACAAAATACCCTCAAATGACATCTCAATACCCTCAAATTACATCTCAATACCCTCAAATGACATCATAATACCCTCAAATGACATCTCAATACACTCAAATGACATCACAATACCCTCAAATGACATCACAATACCCTCAAATGACATCACAATACCCTCAAATGACATCAAAATACATCACAATACCCTCAAATGACATCACAATACCCTCAAATGACATCACAATACCCTCAAATGACATCACAATACATCACAATACCCTCAAATGACATCACAATACCCTCAAATGACATCACAATACATCACAATACCCTCAAATGACATCACAATACCCTCAAATAGCAAAGCGAAAACAGTTTTTTAGAAACGCTTGCAAATGTTTTGATAACCTGTACTGTCTCCTCTTGTCCTCTACGCAGCCTGAAAGATAACCTGTACTGTTGTCTCCTCTTGTCCTCTACGCAGCCTGAAAGATAACTTGTACTGTTGTCTCCTCTGAGGTGAGGTGAGGCTGAGGGCCAGGGAGACAGCTGGGTCTAGGAGAGGCTGAGGGCCAGAGAGAAAGCTGGGTCTAGGCGAGGCTGAGGGCCAGGGAGAGGAAGACAGCTGGGTCTAGGAGAGGCTGAGGGCCAGGGAGCAGCTGGGTCTAGGTGAGGCTGAGGGCCAGGGAGAGGAAGACAGCTGGGTCAAGGTGAGGCTGAGGGCCAGGGAGAGGAAGACAGCTGGGTCAAGGTGAGGCTGAGGGCCAGGGAGACAACTGGGTCTAGGTGAGGCTGAGGGCCAGGGAGACAGCTGGGTCTAGGTGAGGCTGAGGGCCAGGGAGACAGCTGGGTCTAGGTGAGAATGAGGGCCAGGGAGACAGCTGGGTCTAGGTGAGGCTGAGGGCCAGGGAGACAACTGGGTCTAGGTGAGGCTGAGGGCCAGGGAGACAGCTGGGTCTAGGTGAGGCTGAGGGCCAGGGAGACAGCTGGGTCTAGGTGAGAATGAGGGCCAGGGAGACAGCTGGGTCTAGGTGACGCTGAGGGCCAGGGAGACAACTGGGTCTAGGTGAGGCTGATGGCCAGGAGACAGCTGGGTCTAGGTGAGGCTGAGGTCCAGGGAGAGGAAGACAGCTGGGTCTAGGTGAGGCTGATGGCCAGGGAGAGGAAGACAGCTGGGTCTAGGTGAGGCTGAGGGCCAGGGAGACAGCTGGGTCTAGGTGAGGCTGATGGCCAGGGAGAGGAAGACAGCTGGGTCTAGGTGAGGCTGAGGGCCAGGGAGACAGCTGGGTCTAGGTGAGGCTGATGGCCAGGAAGAGGAAGACAGCTGGGTCTAGGTGAGGCTGAGGGCCAGGGAGACAGCTGGGTCTAGGTGAGGATGAGGGCCAGGGAGACAGCTGGGTCTAGGTGAGGATGAGGGCCAGGGAGACAGCTGGGTCTAGGTGAGGTTGAGGGCCAGGAAGACAGCTGGGTCTAGGTGAGGATGAGGGCCAGGAAGACAGCTGGGTCAAGGTGAGGATGAGGGCCAGGAAGACAGCTGGGTCTAGGTGAGGATGAGGGCCAGGGAGACAGCTGGGTCTAGGTGAGGGTGAGGGCCAGGAAGACAGCTGGGTCTAGGTGAGGATGAGGGCCAGGGAGACAACTGGGTCTAGGTGAGGATGAGGGCCAGGGAGACAACTGGGTCTAGCTGAAGCCGAGGGCCAGGGAGACAGCTGGGTCTAGCTGAAGCCGAGGGCCAGGGACAGGAAGTTTTGGAATTCAGGGCAGCAGTCAGAAGAAAACAAGAAGGGTCAGACACAGAGTGCAGACATCCTAGTGTGTCAGACACAACCAAATCAACACACACACAGAGTTGCCATGCTCGTCCCGTCACCAGGTCAGCAGAAACACTCCCCAGGGGGACAAACAATATTCCTTGCAGGTTGACAACAGGACGTTACACACATGCAGTGACATTCCTGTACGAATATAACGGAAACCTCAACCCTGGTGTTATCCAAGCCTGGACTCCAGCTGACCCCAAACCACCACTGTAACACAATGTATATGTACAGCAGCAGAAACATTGGGGCCTTGTCGATGCTTCAATTCCTTAGAGATTGTACTATAAATCTCAAATAGAATTTTCCTTAAGAGACCCACCCCCCCCCCCCTTACAAGACAGGTTCACATATGTGATATGTGATCACTTTCACAACCCACCCACAGTATCCAGGCCTGTAGTTTACTATCCTCATACTGGATGGATATGCAATATGTGTGAATGTTTACACATCATGGAATCTGTCGGCAGACGAGTAGGGCATCACATGATTATGTTGCAGTGCAATAAGACCAGGTGTTGGGAACTGTCCCCCCCCCCAAAAAAATAAGAAACTAGGCATAACATATGATTTACAACTGTCGATTAATATTTAAAAGTTATTTAAAAAAACAATCTGTGTAAAACATTTAAATGATGACATGTATTATTCATGTGTTTCTATCATCTGTTACGAATACATTTAAAACCATATAGTGAACTATGAGCTCCCGAGTGGTGCAGCGATCTAAGGCACTGCATCTCAGTGCACTATCCCCAGTGTCGTCCGTGTTTGGCCGGTGTAGGCCACTCATTGTAAATATGAATTTGTTCTTAACTGACTTGTCTAGTTAAATAAAGGTTCAACAAAACATGTATTAAATTACAGCAAGATATTAAATGCACTATTCCTCATGCATGCGATAGGATATATTTTATGAATGCATTTATGAGTAGATAGATGCTGTACAGTACATGTCTGCTTCTCAAATGGCACCCTATTCCTTACATAGTGCCCTACTGTTGACCAAGGGCCCTGGACAAAACTAGTGCACTATAATTGGGACACATTCAAGCCTGTCTTTCTAGCCACTCCCAGACACCAGACATCTATATCCATCTATAATAACCTGTCACTACACTCCCAGACACCAGGCATCTCTATCCATCTATAATAACCTGCCACTACACTCCCAGACACCAGGCATCTCTATCCATCTATAATAACCTGCCACTACACTCCCAGACACCAGGCATCTCTATCCATCTATAATAACCTGCCACTACACTCCCAGACACCAGGCATCTCTATCCATCTATAATAACCTGCCACTACACTCCCAGACACCAGGCATCTCTATCCATCTATAATAACCTGCCACTACACTCCCAGACACCAGGCATCTCTATCCATCTATAATAACATGTCACTCCCAGACACCAGGCATCTCTATTCATCTATAATAACCTGCCACTACACTCCCAGACACCAGGCATCTCTATCCATCTATAATAAACTGTCACTCCCAGACACTAGACATCTCTATCCATCTATAATAACCTGTCACTACATTCCCAGACACCAGGCATCTCTATCCATCTATAATAACCTGTCACTCCCAGACACCAGGCATCACTATCCATCTATAATAACCTGTCACTACACTCCCAGACACCAGGCATCTCTATCCATCTATAATAACCTGCCACTACACTCCCAGACACCAGGCATCTCTATCCATCTATAATAAACTGTCACTCCCAGACACCAGACATCTCTATCCATCTATAATAACCTGTCACTACACTCCCAGACACCAGGCATCTCTATCCATCTATAATAACCTGCCACTACACTCCCAGACACCAGGCATCTCTATCCATCTATAATAACCTGCCACTACACTCCCAGACACCAGGCATCTCTATCCATCTATAATAACCTGTCACTACACTCCCAGACACCAGGCATCTCTATCCATCTATAATAACCTGCCACTACACTCCCAGACACCAGGCATCTCTATCCATCTATAATAACCTGCCACTACACTCCCAGACACCAGGCATCTCTATCCATCTATAATAACCTGCCACTACACTCCCAGACACCAGGCATCTCTATCCATCTATAATAACCTGTCACTACACTCCCAGACACCAGGCATCTCTATCCATCTATAATAACCTGTCACTCCCAGACACCAGGCATCTCTATCCATCTATAATAACCTGCCACTACACTCCCAGACACCAAGCATCTCTATCCATCTATAATAACCTGTCACTACACTCCCAGACACCAGGCATCTCTATCCATCTATAATAACCTGTCACTACACTCCCAGACACCAGGCATCTCTATCCATCTATAATAACCTGTCACTACACTCCCAGACACCAGGCATCCCTATCCATCTATAATAACCTGTCACTCCCAGACACCAGGCATCTCTATCCATCTATAATAACCTGTCACTACACTCCCAGACACCAGACATCTATATCCATCTATAATTGTCATGTACTGTCATGTTGTGTCTTGTCTCTGTCCTTTCCCTTCACCCTGTCTCCCTCTGCTGGTCGTTGTTAGGTTACCTTTTCTCCCCCTCTTTCCCCCAGCTGTGCCTTGTCTCCTCCTAACCACCTCGTCACCCCTTTTCCCACCTGTTCCCTTTTTCCCTCTGATTAGGTCCCTATATCTCTCTCTGTTTCTGCTCCTGTCCTTGTCGGATTCTTGTTTGTTGTGTTTCATGCCTGAACCAGACTGTCGTCATGTTTGCTGTAACCTTGTCTTGTCCTGTCGGAATCTGCCGGTCCGTCTGAGCCTACTTATGTTTGGTAATTAAAAAAGCTCTGTTTAAGTTAATTCGCTTTTGGGTCCTCATTCACGCACCGTAACAATAATAACCTGTCACTACACTCCCAGACACCAGGCATCTCTATCCATCTATAATAACCTGCCACTACACTCCCAGACACCAGGCATCTCTATCCATCTATAATAAACTGTCACTACACTCCCAGACACCAGGCATCTCTATCCATCTATAATAACCTGCCACTACACTCCCAGACACCAGGCATCTCTATCCATCTATAATAAACTGTCACTACACTCCCAGACACCAGGCATCTCTATCCATCTATAATAACCTGTCACTACACTCCCAGACACCAGGCATCTCTATCCATCTATCATAACCTGCCACTACACTCCCAGACACCAGGCATCTCTATCAATCTATAATAACCTGTCACTACACTCCCAGACACCAGGCATCTCTATCCATCTATAATAACCTGTGTACATAAGCATAGGAACACACACACACATGCACGTATGCACACACATAGAAAAACTCCACACGAGCCCTGGTGATACTATGATCATGGATTAGTGGTCTCTTTCCCACTATTCTTCAAATCACGTCTCTCTGTACAATCACAGGCAATCAACATCAGCTTCCACGTGTCAGATCCTGTCTCTCTTAGTCTACTGGAAGATGATATCTCTCACTTTCTCCTCAGCAGTAAAAGGCTGACTGTGGAGTGTCATGGTATTATCTGCCTACATCAAGACACTCTGGACTGTGGAGTGTCATGGTATTATCTGCCTACAACAAGACACTCTGAACTGTGGAGTGTTATGGTATTATCTGCCTACAATAAGACACTCTGAACTGTGGAGTGTCATGGAACTACCTGCCTACAACAAGACACTCTGAACTGTGGAGTGTCATGGTATTATCTGCCTACAACAAGACACTCTGGACTGTGGAGTGTCATGGAACTACCAGCCTACAACAAGACACTCTGAACTGTGGAGTGTCATGGTATTATCTGCCTACAACAAGACACTCTGGACTGTGGAGTGTCATGGAACTACCTGCCTACAACAAGACACTCTGAACTGTGGAGTGTCATGGTATTATCTGCCTACAACAAGACACTGAACTGTGGAGTGTCATGGTATTATCTGCCTACATCAAGACACTCTGAACTGTGGAGTGTCATGGTACTATCTGCCTACAACAAGACACTCTGAACTGTGGAGTGTCATGGTACTATCTACCTACAACAAGACACTCTGAACTGTGGAGTGTCATGGTACTATCTGCCTACAGCAAGACACTCTGGACTGTGGAGTGTCATGGAACTACCTGCCTACAACAAGACACTGAACTGTGGAGTGTCATGGTACTATCTACCTACAACAAGACACTCTGAACTGTGGAGTGTCATGGTATTATCTGCCTACAACAAGACACTCTGGACTGTGGAGTGTCATGGTACTATCTGCCTACAACAAGACACTCTGAACTGTGGAGTGTCATGTTACTATCTGCATACAACAAGACACTCTGAACTGTGTAGTGTCATGGTACTATCTACCTACAACAAGACACTCTGAACTGTGGAGTGTCATGGTATTATCTGCCTACAACAAGACACTCTGAACTGTGGAGTGTCATGGAACTATCTGCCTACAACAAGACACTCTGAACTGTGGAGTGTCATGGTATTATCTGCCTACATCAAGACACTCTGAACTGTGGAGTGTCATGGTACTATCTGCCTACAACAAGACACTCTGAACTGTGGAGTGTCATGGTATTATCTGCCTACATCAAGACACTCTGAACTGTGGAGTGTCATGGTATTATCTGCCTACAACAAGACACTCTGGACTGTGGAGTGTCATGGTATTATCTGCCTACAACAAGACACTCTGGACTGTGGAATGTCATGGTATTATCTGACTACAACAAGAAACTCTGAACTGTGGAGTGTCATGGTACTATCTGCCTACAACAAGACACTCTGAACTGTGGAGTGTGTTGGTACTATCTGCCTACAACAAGACACTCTGAACTGTGGAGTGTCATGGTATTATCTGCCTACAACAAGACACTCTGAACTGTGGAGTGTCATGGTATTATCTGCCTACAACAAGACACTCTGAACTGTGGAGTGTCATGGTACTATCTGCCTACAACAAGACACTCTGAACTGTGGAGTGTGTTGGTACTATCTGCCTACAACAAGACACTCTGAACTGTGGAGTGTCATGGTATTATCTGCCTACAACAAGACACTCTGAACTGTGGAGTGTCATGGTATTATCTGCCTACAACAAGACACTCTGAACTGTGGAGTGTCATGGTATTATCTGCCTACAGCAAGACACTCTGAACTGTGGAGTGTTATGGTATTACCTGACTACAACAAGACACTCTGAACTGTGGAGTGTCATGGTATTATCTGCCTACATCAAGACACTCTGAACTGTGGAGTGTCATGGTACTATCTGCCTACAACAAGACACTCTGAACTGTGGAGTGTCATGGTATTATCTGCCTACATCAAGACACTCTGAACTGTGGAGTGTCATGGTATTATCTGCCTACAACAAGACACTCTGGACTGTGGAGTGTCATGGTATTATCTGCCTACAACAAGACACTCTGGACTGTGGAATGTCATGGTATTATCTGACTACAACAAGAAACTCTGAACTGTGGAGTGTCATGGTACTATCTGCCTACAACAAGACACTCTGAACTGTGGAGTGTGTTGGTACTATCTGCCTACAACAAGACACTCTGAACTGTGGAGTGTCATGGTATTATCTGCCTACAACAAGACACTCTGAACTGTGGAGTGTCATGGTATTATCTGCCTACAACAAGACACTCTGAACTGTGGAGTGTCATGGTACTATCTGCCTACAACAAGACACTCTGAACTGTGGAGTGTGTTGGTACTATCTGCCTACAACAAGACACTCTGAACTGTGGAGTGTCATGGTATTATCTGCCTACAACAAGACACTCTGAACTGTGGAGTGTCATGGTATTATCTGCCTACAACAAGACACTCTGAACTGTGGAGTGTCATGGTATTATCTGCCTACAGCAAGACACTCTGAACTGTGGAGTGTTATGGTATTACCTGACTACAACAAGACACTCTGAACTGTGGAGTGTCATGGTATTATCTGCCTACAACAAGACACTCTGAACTGTGGAGTGTCATGGTATTATCTGCCTACAACAAGACACTCTGAACTGTGGAGTGTCATAGTATTATCTGCCTACAACAAGACACTCTGAACTGTGGAGTGTCATGGTATTATCTGCCTACAACAAGACACTCTGAACTGTGGAGTGTCATGGTATTATCTGCCTACAACAAGACACTCTGAACTGTGGAGTGTCATGGTATTATCTGCCTACAGCAAGACACTCTGAACTGTGGAGTGTCATGGTATTATCTGCCTACAACAAGACACTCTGAACTGTGGAGTGTCATGGTATTATCTGCCTACAACAAGACACTCTGAACTGTGGAGTGTCATGGTATTATCTGCCTACAACAAGACACTCTGAACTGTGGAGTGTCATGGTACTATCTACCTACAACAAGACACTCTGAACTGTGGAGTGTCATGGTATTACCTGCCTACAACAAGACACTCTGGACTGTGGAGTGTCATGGAACTACCTGCCTACAACAAGACACTCTGAACTGTGGAGTGTCATGGTATTATCTGCCTACAACAAGACACTCTGAACTGTGGAGTGTCATGGTATTATCTGCCTACAACAAGACACTGAACTGTGGAGTGTCATGGTACTATCTACCTACAACAAGACACTCTGAACTGTGGAGTGTCATGGTATTACCTGCCTACAACAAGACACTCTGGACTGTGGAGTGTCATGGAACTACCTGCCTACAACAAGACACTCTGAACTGTGGAGTGTCATGGTACTATCTACCTACAACAAGACATTCTGAACTGTGGAGTGTCATGGTACTATCTACCTACAACAAGACACTCTGAACTGTGGAGTGTCATGGTATTACCTGCCTACAACAAGACACTCTGGACTGTGGAGTGTCATGGTATTATCTACCTACAATAAGACACTCTGAACTGTGGAGTGTCATGGTATTATCTGACTACAACAAGACACTCTGAACTGTGGAGTGTCATGGTACTATCTACCTACAACAAGACACTCTGAACTGTGGAGTGTCATGGTATTACCTGCCTACAACAAGACACTCTGGACTGTGGAGTGTCATGGAACTACCTGCCTATAACAAGACACTCTGAACTGTGGAGTGTCATGGTATTATCTGCCTACAACAAGACACTCTGAACTGTGGAGTGTCATGGTATTATCTGCCTACAACAAGACACTGAACTGTGGAGTGTCATGGTACTATCTACCTACAACAAGACACTCTGAACTGTGGAGTGTCATGGTATTACCTGCCTACAACAAGACACTCTGGACTGTGGAGTGTCATGGAACTACCTGCCTACAACAAGACACTCTGAACTGTGGAGTGTCATGGTACTATCTACCTACAACAAGACACTCTGAACTGTGGAGTGTCATGGTACTATCTACCTACAACAAGACACTCTGAACTGTGGAGTGTCATGGTATTACCTGCCTACAACAAGACACTCTGGACTGTGGAGTGTCATGGTATTATCTACCTACAATAAGACACTCTGAACTGTGGAGTGTCATGGTATTATCTGACTACAACAAGACACTCTGAACTGTGGAGTGTCATGGTACTATCTGCCTACAACAAGACACTCTGAACTGTGGAGTGTCATGGTATTATCTGCCTACAACAAGACACTCTGAACTGTGGAGTGTCATGGTACTATCTGCCTACAGCAAGACACTCTGGACTGTGGAGTGTCATGGAACTACCTGCCTACAACAAGACACTGAACTGTGGAGTGTCATGGTACTATCTACCTACAACAAGACACTCTGAACTGTGGAGTGTCATGGTACTATCTGCCTACAACAAGACACTCTGAACTGTGGAGTGTCATGGTACTATCTGCCTACAACAAGACACTCTGGACTGTGGAGTGTCATGGAACTACCTGCCTACAACAAGACACTGAACTGTGGAGTGTCATGGTACTATCTACCTACAACAAGACACTCTGAACTGTGGAGTGTCATGGTACTATCTGCCTACAACAAGACACTCTGAACTGTGGAGTGTCATGGTACTATCTGCCTACAACAAGACACTCTGGACTGTGGAGTGTCATGGAACTACCTGCCTACAACAAGACACTGAACTGTGGAGTGTCATGGTACTATCTACCTACAACTCTGGATGAGACCTAAAGAGGAGAAAAGAGGAAAGGGGGAGGAGGCGAGGAGAGGGAAGGGGGAAGAGGAGAGGTATAGGAGATGGCTGGCTGAGGCCTGTACATATGACAGGGAGGGGAGAAATAGTCGGCTTCCTTAAGGAGCTTACTGAGAGAGCGAGAGAGAGAGAGAGAGAAAGGATAGAGAGAGAGAGAGAGAGAGAGAGGATAGAGAGAGAGAGAGAGAGAGAGAGAGAGAGAGAGAGAGAGAGAGAGAGAGAGAGAGAGAGAGAGAGAGAGAGAGAGAGAGAGAGAGAGAGAGAGAGAGAGAGAGAGAGAGAGAGAGAGAGAGAGAGAGAGAGAGAGAGAGAGAGAGAGAGAGAGAGAGAGAGAGAGAGAGAGAGAGAGAGAGATAGGAGAGAGAAAGAGAGAGAGAGACCCAGGCAGATGGAGGATAGGGCGGGTATATCAACATTGACTACTGCTGCGACCAGCTAAATCCTTTAAATCGCTAACTATTCTCCTATTTGATATTTAGCTGCATGTAAAACTCTGTGTATAATCCCTGTGCGTCAGTGAGAGCTGTCAGCAGCCCCAATGGAGGAGCAGTAAACAGACACACTGAGTGCCACTGCAAAGCAACGACAAGCTTATTTCAAGTAGTGCTTTGTGGTCGAGTCGAGTGTTACTGCACAAACACATCATCGACGAGGCTTTAACAAAGACCTCAGCTCATTAGTAGCTTGATGTAAAGCACACAGAGATAAACAGAGATGAACTCGGCCTCTCGAAAGCACACAAAGATGAACTCGGACTCTTCAAGTATCTTTCTCTTAAACAATTACCGAGGAGAATCACTATGAACATCTGGGGACACCAGACCTATGAGGACCCCTCCACAATTCTGAAGATGTTTACACCCTCAACATACAGTCACTCAATCAATTTTTATTCAGATTCCCACTTCTCACAGATTCTCTCAGCTGTGCCTCAAGGAGTACTAGTCTTGGCTAATCAGTGCATATACAGTTGAAGTCAGAAGTTTACATCCACTTAGGTTGGAGTCATTAAAACTCGTTTTTCAACCACTCCACACATTTCTTGTTTACAAACTATAGTTTTGGAAAGTCGGTTAGGACATCTACTTTGTGCATGAAACAAGTCATTTTTCCAACAATTGTTTACAGACAGATTATTTCACTTATAATTCACTGTATCATCAATTCAGAAGTTTACATACACTAAGTTGACTGTGCCTTCAAACAGCTTGGGGAATAACAGAAAATTATGTAATGGCTTCTGATAGACTAACTTACATAATTTGAGTCAATTGGAGGTGTACCTGTGGATGTATTTCAAGGCCTACCTTCAAACTCACTGCCTCTTTGCTTGACATTATGGGGAAATCAAAATAAATCAGCCAAGACCTCAGAAAAAAGAATTGTAGACCTCCAGAAGTCTGGTTCATCCTTGGGAGCAATTTCCAAACGCCTGAAGGTACCATGTTCATCTGTACAAACAATAGTATGCAAGTATAAACACCATGGAACCAGGCGTCATACCGCTCAGGAAGGAGACGCGTTCTGTCTCCTAGAGATGAACGTACTTTGGTGCGAAAAGTGCAAATCAATCCCAGAACAACAGCAAAGGACCTTGTGAAGATGCTGGAGGAAACAGGTACAAAAGAGTCTATATCCACAGTAAAACGAGTCCTATATTGACATAACCTGAAAGGCCGCTCAGCAAGGAAGAAGCCACTGCTCCAAAACCGACATAAAAAAGCCAGACTACGGTTTACAACTGCACATGGGGACAAAGATTGTACTTTTTGGAGAAATGTCCTCTGGTCTGATGAAACAAAAATAGAACTATTAGGCGATAATGACCATTGTTATGTTTCCAGGAAAAAGGGGGACGCTTTCAAGCCGAAGAACACCATCCCAACAGTGAAGCACGGGGATGGCAGCATCATGTTGTGGGGGTGCTTTGCTGCAGGAGTGACTGGTACACTTCACAAAATAGATGGCATAATGAGGCAGGAAAATTATGTGGATATATTGAGGCAAATTCTTGGGACATCAAGGAAGTTAAAGTTTGGTCGCAAATGGGTCTTCCAAATGGACAATGACCCCAAGCAAACTTCCAAAGTTGTGGCAAAATGGCTTAAGGACAACAAAGTCAAGGTATTGGAGTGGCCATCACAAAGCCCTGACCTCAATCCCATAGAAAATTTGAGGGCAGAACTGGAAAAGCGTGTGCGAGCAAGGAGGCCTTCAATCCTGATTCAGTTACATCAGCTCTGTCAGGAGGAATGGGACAAAATTCACCCAACTTATAGTGGGAAGTTTGTGTAAGGCTACCTGAAACATTTGACCCAAGTTCAACAATTTAAAGGCAATGCTACCAAATACGAATTGAATCTATGTAAATGTCTGACCCACTGGGAATGTGATGAAAGAAATAAAAGCTGAAATAAATCATTCTCTTTACTATAATTCTGACATTTCACAAACATAAAATAAAGTGGTGATCCTAACTGACCTAAGACAGGGATTTTTTACTAGGATTAAATGTCAGGAATTGTGAAAAACTGAGTTTAAATGTCTTTAGCTATGGCATATGCAAACTTCCGACTTCAACTGTATTTATCAGTATCCCCAAGCTCTAGAGACATAACATTATCCCTAGGCGCTAACGACATATCATTATCCCCAGGCTCTAGAGAGACATACCATTATCCCCGGGCTCTAGAGACATATCATTATCCCCAGGCTCTAGAGAGACATAACATTATCCCCAGGTTCTAGAGAGACATTACATTATCCCCTGGCTCTAGAGAGACATAACATTATCCCCAGGCTCTAGAGAGACATAACATTATCCCCAGGCTCTAGAGAGACATAACATTATCCTCAGGCTCTAGAGAGACATAACATTATCCTCAGGCTCTAGAGCGACATAACATTATCCCCAGGCTCTAGAGAGACATAACATTATCCCCAGGCTCTAGAGAGACATAACATTATCCCCAGGCTCTAGAGAGACATAACATTATCCCCAGGCTCTAGAGAGACATAACATTATCCCCAGGCTCTAGAGAGACATAACATTATCCCCAGGCTCTAGAGAAATAACGAAGTAAACAGGTCAGTTAGTAGTACAGCAGGTCAGTTAGTAATACAGCAGGTCAGTTAGTAGTACAGCAGGTCAGTTAGTAGTACAGCAGGTCAGTTAGTAGTACATCAGGTCAGTTAGTAGTACAGCAGGTCAGTTAGTAATACAGCAGGTCAGTTAGTAATACAGCAGGTCAGTTAGTAGTACAGCAGGTCAGTTAGTAGTACATCAGGTCAGTTAGTAGTACAGCAGGTCAGTTAGTAATACAGCAGGTCAGTTAGTAATACATCAGGTCAGTTAGTAGTACAGCAGGTCAGTTAGTAATACAGCAGGTCAGTTAGTAATACAACAGGTCAGTTAGTAGTACAGCAGGTCAGTTAGTAGTACAGCAGGTCAGTTAGTAGTACAGCAGGTCAGTTAGTAGTACAGCAGGTCAGTTAGTAGTACAGCAGGTCAGTTAGTAATACAGTAGGTCAGTTAGTAGTGCACCAGGTCAGTTAGAGGGCAGTGTCAGCGTAGTGTGAAGGGTTTATGTAATGTCAATATTGAAGGGCATGAGAGTTAATACGGGTGTGTTTCTCTGTCATTTCTCTGAATGTCTCACTGTTATTACAATACGTGACCTTATCATCTGTCACCACATCTCGTTTAATTATGTACAAATAAGAGTTTTATTCCTTCAATTTCCCCAGACAGAAAAGATTAGAAAGTTTGCTGAGCTGATCTGAGCTGGTCCCTCCAGGTTGGGGAGAAATAGAGACATGGAGAGATAGGTAGAGAGAGTGAGAGAGAGATGATCTGAGCTGGACCCTTCCCAGGTTGGAGAGAGAGAGACAGAGAGAAAAAGAAAGAGAGAGCGAGATATGATCTGAGCTGGTCCCTTCCCAGGTTGGGGATAGAGAGAGAGATCAAAGTCACCAAGTTCAAAGCCTTATAACATTCAAATGAGCTGTGTGTCTACTGCCACCTTAGAGACAGGGAGAAAGAGAGAGAGAGAGAGAGATAAAAAGAGAGAGAGAGGTCACATTCATATCCTCAAAGACACGATTGGGGGGGGGCACATCAATGGAACAAAGAGCTCTACAGACAGTATAATATCTAAATAAGTGCATAAAGTATAAGGAGAAGGTAAACAACAACATCTGTTGATGCTTCTGTCCCTCTCTCTTTTAGGTAATGTCACTCAACAACGATGAGAAGACAAAAGCTATATTATTTATGCATCTTCGGTCTGGTTCCTGTAATGTCTCTCAAGAGTCAAACCATTATTCTACTTCTCTCATTGATACAACAGTAGAACTCTGAAGTCATCCCCACCACTATATGGACACATTATACCACAACATTATTAACTGTATTTAACACAATATGGATACACATAATATGTTATAAGTATGAGTCTTTACAATACCTTATAATAAGGAATTTTAATACATTATATCTCTCCTACGTTGTATCTATCCTGCATCACTAACTCTGAGGTCATGATGACTTGAGGCCGTCGAGGGGTGCAGCGGTCTAAGGCACTGCATCGCATCGCTTGAGGCTTCACTACTACAGACCCTGGTTTGATCCCGGGCTGTATCCCAACCAGCCGTGATCGGGAGTCCCATAGGGTGGCGCACAATTGGCCCAGCGTCGTCCGGGTTAGAGGAGGGTTTGGGTAGGCCGTCATTGTACATAAAAATGTGTTCTTGACTGACTTTCCTAGTTAAATAAAGGTTCGTTAAAAAATGACTACGATATGGATACACATGCTGGCAGACCAGGTCAGTGAAGCAGCTTTAGTGTTGAATTAGCTTCAGCAAGACCGTTTTTTAACAAGCTGATTCGGCAGTCTTTTGTATAGTGGGTCGACACAGCTAGGCTGAACACAGAAAAGCTTTAGGTAATGCACAGTCATCTATTATGATAATGACTCTCTCTCTCTCTCTCTCTGTCTTTCTCTCTCTCTCTGTCTCTCTCTCTCTGTCTATCCCTCTCCTCTCTCTCTCTCTCTCTCTCCTCTCTCTCTCTCTCTCTCTCCTCCCTCTCTCTCTCTCTCTCCCTCTCCTCTCTCTCTCTCTCTCTCTCTCTCTCTCTCTCTCTCTAATTCCATTCAGTTCAATTTAAGGGCTTTATTGGCATGGGAAACATATGCTTACATTGCCAAAGCCAATAAATAAAGGGGAAATAAACAATCAGAAACGAACGGTAAACATTACACTCACAAAAGTTTTAAAATAATATAGATGTTTCTGCTCCACTGGCTGCCCTTTTCTTGTGGCAACAGATCCCACATTTTGCTGCTGTGATGGCACACAGTGGTACAGATCCCACATCTTGCTGCTGTGATGGCACACAGTGGTACAGATCCCACATCTTGCTGCTGTGATGGCACACAGTGGTACAGATCCCACATATTGATGCTGTGATGGCACACAGTGGTACAGATCCCACATCTTGCTGCTGTGATGGCACACAGTGGTACTTCACCCAATAGATATGGGGTCTATGTATATGACAGCCAGGTCTGGAGACTGCGGCCTCTCTCTATAGCAAAGCTATGCTCACTAAGTCTGTACATAGTCAAAGCTTTCCTTAAGTTTGGGTCAGTCACAGGGACACTGTCTGTTTATGAACAAATAGCATTCTAGTTTGCTCAGTTTTTTTGTTAATTCTTTCCAATGTGACAAGTAATTATCTTTTTTTTCTCATGATTTGGTTGGGTCTAATTGTGTTGCTGTCCTGGGGCTCTGTTGAGTCTGATTGTGTTTGTGAACAAGGTCCCAGTACCAGCTGGCTGAGAGGACTCGAGGGGACTCTACTCCAGGTTCATCTCAACGTAGGTGATGTCACGACTCCGCCGAAGTTGGCTCCCCTGCCTGTTCAGGCGGTGCTCGGCGGTCGTCGTCACCGGCCTACTAGCCGCTACCGATCCCTTTTTCGTTTGTCTGTTGGTTTTGTCTTATTAGTTTCCCCTGTGTGTATTCTGGTTTAATTAGCTTCCCTATATGTAGTAGTTTGACCTGCCCTTGTTTTGCACGGGATTGTCTTTATGTTACGTGTGTACATATTAGGTCGTTGTGTATTTTATTTTCTATACTGGACACCCTGTGGTTTTGGGTTGTCTGGTATAGTGTCCTGCGCCCTGTATTGTATTGGGCTTATCAGTTTGGTGTGCAATAGTAAAGCACTTTACTCCGTTACTCTCTCTCTCTGCGTCTGATTCCTGCACACACACTTAGTCCCGCGTGACAGGTGAGGGCTTTGTTATGGTTTAAGAATCGTTTTTTTTAGGTGGTTGTAGAATTTTAATGTCTCCTTTCTGGATTTTGATAATTAGCGAGTATCGGCCTAACTATTTGGTGTTTTATGTACACAGACAATGTGTTTGTAGAATTGTGCATACACAGTCTCAAATGTTTGTCCCCATACCTCACAACTAGGGTTGTTATGGTGACCGTATCACTGCCACATCGGCGGTCACGAGTCATGACGGCAGTCAAATTCCACGTGACCGTTTAGTCACGGGAATTAGGCTTCTCCAAGCTCTGACGCTGCTGATAGCCTACCAAACTTGCCAACTGCCTGGTACTCAACACTCTACTGTCAAATGTAAATGTAATCGAAAAACTAAACAGAGTGATGGCCTCTATTAAAAAGAGGAGGGTCCCATCAGCTTTCTATAGGTTAGACCTACTATATTTATTTCTCTACCTTCCTAATATTAAGCTCATTGCTTCACTTTACAACAGGAGTATAGCCTACCTGGCTGGCATGAAAATGAACCAGCGGACAAGTGTCCTCCATTCGCTATTTAAATGCATAGATGATGTATTTTCCCCCTGTTCTGAGACAGGTGTATGAGATATTGATCCATTCTAAATCATAACCAATTTCAGACATATGTTATTTAGTAAATTCAACAAAAAAAGAAACATCCTCTCACTGTCAACTTGGTTTATTTTCAGCAAACTTAACATGCGTAAATATTTGTGTGAACACAACAAGATTCAACAACTGAGACATAAACTGAACAAGTTCCACAGACGTGTGACTAACATAAATGGAATAATGTGTCCCTGAACAAAGGAGGGGGGGTCAAAATCAAAAGTAACAGTCAGTATCTGGTGTGGCCACCAGATACTGCAGTGCATCTCCTCCTCATGGACTGCACCAGATTTGTCAGTTCTTACTGTGAGATGTTACCCCACTCTTCCACCAAGGCACCTGCAAGTTCCCGGACATTTCTGTGGGGAATGGCCCTAGCCCTCACCCTCCGATCCAACATGTCCCAGACGTGCTCAATGGGATTGAGATTCGGGCTCTTCGCTGGCCATGCCACAACACTGACATTCCTGTCTTGCAGGAAATCACGCACAGAATGAGCAGTATGGCTGGTGGCATTGTCATGCTGCAGGGTCATGTCACGATGAGCCTGCAGGAAGGATACCACATGAGGGAGGAAGGATGTCTTCCCTGTAACACATAGCATTGAGATTGCCTGCAATGACAACAAGCTCAGTCCGATGATGCTGTGACACACCGCCCCAGACCATGACGAACCCTACACGTCCAAATCGATCCCACACCAGAGTACAGGCCTCGGTGTAACAATCAGTCCTCCCACGATAAACTCGAATCCGACCATCACCTCTGGTGAGACAAAACCGCAACTCGTCAGTGAAGAGCACTTTTTGCCAGTCCTGTCTGGTCCAGCGACGGTGGGTTTGTGCCCATAGGCGATGTTGTGTGATGTTCAGATGTACCGATCCTGTGCAGGTGTTGTTACACGTGGTCTGCCACTGCGAGGATGATCAGCTGTCCGTCCTGTCTCCCTGTAGCACTGTCTTAGGCGTCTCACAGTACGGACATTGCATATTATTGCCCTGTGGAACGGTCGTTAAGACACTAACAGCTTACAGACGGTAGGCAATTAAGGTCACAGTTATGAAAACTTAGGACACTAAAGAGGCCTTTCTACTGACTCTGAAAAACACCAAAAGAAAGATGCCTTATAATGTGAAGAAATAGCCTAATAGTTTATTAACATCTTAAGCTAAACGTTCTGATCTGTTGCGTCAGCCTCCTATCTTTACAACATTTTTTGATGCTAGTGGTTGTATTAATCTGGGATCTATCACATCCCACAACTGTCCCAGACAGAATATTTATTTATTGCACAGAATATAAATAGGTCCATTTTCGTACTATGGGGGATAATAGATTGACATACTGTAGGCTAGTACTTTTGCTGTTAGGCCTAGTAAATGTGGACAGTTCTTCAATATGTTCCTCGGAATTGGATAAGGACAAGGTCAGTTGCGTCCCTGATGTGTCTGTCTT
>NC_143046.1:7087500-7205000 GCF_057628025.1 Oncorhynchus mykiss | reverse complement strand
GAACGGAGGGAGGCCACGGCAGCAGCATTGTAGCGGGATTGAACAGAGGGAGGCCACGGCAGCAGCATTGTAGCGGGATTGAACGGAGGGAGGCCACGGCAGCAGCATTGAAGCGGGATTGAACGGAGGGAGGCCACGGCAGCAGCATTGTAGCGGGATTGAACGGAGGGAGGCCATGGTAGCTTCATCATAGTGGGATTGAACAGAACGAGTCCACTGCAGCAGCATTGTAGTGGGATTGAACAGAACGAGGCCACGGCAGCAGCATTGTAGTGGGATTGAACAGAACGAGTCCACGGCAGCAGCAATTTAGTGGGATTGAACAGAACGAGTCCACGGCAGCAGCATTGTAGTGGGATTGAACGGAGGGAGGACACGGCAGCAGCATTGTAGCGGGATTGAACGGAGGGAGGCAACGGCAGCAGCATTGTAGTGGGATTGAACAGAACGAGTCCACGGCAGCAGCATTGTAGTGGGATTGAACAGAACGAGGCCACGGCAGCAGCATTGTAGCGGGATTGAACAGAACGAGTCCACGGCAGCAGCATTGTAGCGGGATTGAAAGGAGGGAGGCCACGGCAGCAGCATTGTAGTGGGATTGAACAGAACGAGTCCACGGCAGCAGCATTGTAGCGGGATTGAACGGAGGGAGGCCACGGCAGCAGCATTGTAGCGGGATTGAACGGAGGGAGGCCACGGCAGCAGCATTGTAGTGGGATTGAACAGAACGAGTCCACGGCAGCAGCATTGTAGCGGGATTGAACGGAGGGAGGCAACGGCAGCAGCATTGTAGTGGGATTGAACAGAACGAGGCCACGGCAGCAGCATTGTAGTGGGATTGAACAGAACGAGGCCACGGCAGCAGCATTGTAGCGGGATTGAACAGAACGAGTCCACGGCAGCAGCATTGTAGCGGGATTGAACGGAGGTAGGCCACGGCAGCAGCATCATAGTGGGATTGAACAGAACGAGTCCACGGCAGCAGCATTGTAGCGGGATTGAACGGAGGTAGGCCACGGCAGCAGCATTGTAGTGGGATTGAATGGAGGTAGGCCACGGCAGCAGCATTGTAGTGGGATTGAACGGAGGGAGGCCACGGCAGCAGCATTGTAGCGGGATTGAACGGAGGTAGGCCACGGCAGCAGCATTGTAGTGGGATTGAACAGAACGAGTCCACGGCAGCAGCATTGTAGTGGGATTGAACAGAACGAGGCCACGGCAGCAGCATTGTAGTGGGATTGAACAGAACGAGGCCACGGCAGCAGCATTGTAGTGGGATTGAACAGAACGAGTCCACGGCAGCAGCATTGTAGTGGGATTGAACAGAACGAGGCCACGGCAGCAGCATTGTAGCGGGATTGAACGGAGGTAGGCCACGGCAGCAGCATTGTAGTGGGATTGAACAGAACGAGTCCACGGCAGCAGCATTGTAGTGGGATTGAACAGAACGAGGCCACGGCAGCAGCATTGTAGTGGGATTGAACAGAACGAGGCCACGGCAGCAGCATTGTAGTGGGATTGAACAGAACGAGTCCACGGCAGCAGCATTGTAGTGGGATTGAACAGAACGAGGCCACGGCAGCAGCATTGTAGTGGGATTGAACGGAGGGAGGACACGGCAGCAGCATTGTAGTGGGATTGAACGGAGGGAGGCCACGGCAGCAGCATTGTAGCGGGATTGAACAGAACGAGTCCACGGCAGCAGCATTGTAGCGGGATTGAACGGAGGGAGGACACGGCAGCAGCATTGTAGTGGGATTGAACGGAGGGAGGCCACGGCAGCAGCATTGTAGCGGGATTGAACAGAACGAGTCCACGGCAGCAGCATTGTAGCGGGATTGAACGGAGGGAGGCCACGGCAGCAGCATTGTAGCGGGATTGAACAGAGGGAGGCCACGGCAGCAGCATTGTAGCGGGATTGAACGGAGGGAGGCCACGGCAGCAGCATTGAAGCGGGATTGAACGGAGGGAGGCCACGGCAGCAGCATTGTAGCGGGATTGAACGGAGGGAGGCAACGGCAGCAGCATTGTAGTGGGATTGAACAGAACGAGTCCACGGCAGCAGCATTGTAGTGGGATTGAACAGAACGAGGCCACGGCAGCAGCATTGTAGCGGGATTGAACAGAACGAGTCCACGGCAGCAGCATTGTAGCGGGATTGAAAGGAGGGAGGCCACGGCAGCAGCATTGTAGTGGGATTGAACGGAGGGAGGCCACGGCAGCAGCATTGTAGCGGGATTGAACAAAACGAGTCCACGGCAGCAGCATTGTAGCGGGATTGAACGGAGGGAGGCCACGGCAGCAGCATTGTAGCGGGATTGAACAGAGGGAGGCCACGGCAGCAGCATTGTAGCGGGATTGAACGGAGGGAGGCCACGGCAGCTTCATCATAGTGGGATTGAACAGAACGAGTCCACGGCAGCAGCATTGTAGCGGGATTGAACGGAGGGAGGCCACGGCAGCAGCATTGTAGCGGGATTGAACGGAGGGAGGCCACGGCAGCAGCATTGTAGTGGGATTGAACAGAACGAGTCCACGGCAGCAGCATTGTAGCGGGATTGAACGGAGGGAGGCAACGGCAGCAGCATTGTAGTGGGATTGAACAGAACGAGGCCACGGCAGCAGCATTGTAGTGGGATTGAACAGAACGAGGCCACGGCAGCAGCATTGTAGCGGGATTGAACAGAACGAGTCCACGGCAGCAGCATTGTAGCGGGATTGAACGGAGGTAGGCCACGGCAGCAGCATCATAGTGGGATTGAACAGAACGAGTCCACGGCAGCAGCATTGTAGCGGGATTGAACGGAGGTAGGCCACGGCAGCAGCATTGTAGTGGGATTGAATGGAGGTAGGCCACGGCAGCAGCATTGTAGTGGGATTGAACGGAGGGAGGCCACGGCAGCAGCATTGTAGCGGGATTGAACGGAGGTAGGCCACGGCAGCAGCATTGTAGTGGGATTGAACAGAACGAGTCCACGGCAGCAGCATTGTAGTGGGATTGAACAGAACGAGGCCACGGCAGCAGCATTGTAGTGGGATTGAACAGAACGAGGCCACGGCAGCAGCATTGTAGTGGGATTGAACAGAACGAGTCCACGGCAGCAGCATTGTAGTGGGATTGAACAGAACGAGGCTACGGCAGCAGCATTGTAGCGGGATTGAACGGAGGTAGGCCACGGCAGCAGCATTGTAGTGGGATTGAACAGAACGAGTCCACGGCAGCAGCATTGTAGTGGGATTGAACAGAACGAGGCCACGGCAGCAGCATTGTAGTGGGATTGAACAGAACGAGGCCACGGCAGCAGCATTGTAGTGGGATTGAACAGAACGAGTCCACGGCAGCAGCATTGTAGTGGGATTGAACAGAACGAGGCCACGGCAGCAGCATTGTAGTGGGATTGAACGGAGGGAGGACACGGCAGCAGCATTGTAGTGGGATTGAACGGAGGGAGGCCACGGCAGCAGCATTGTAGCGGGATTGAACAGAACGAGTCCACGGCAGCAGCATTGTAGCGGGATTGAACGGAGGGAGGACACGGCAGCAGCATTGTAGTGGGATTGAACGGAGGGAGGCCACGGCAGCAGCATTGTAGCGGGATTGAACAGAACGAGTCCACGGCAGCAGCATTGTAGCGGGATTGAACGGAGGGAGGCCACGGCAGCAGCATTGTAGCGGGATTGAACAGAGGGAGGCCACGGCAGCAGCATTGTAGCGGGATTGAACGGAGGGAGGCCACGGCAGCAGCATTGTAGCGGGATTGAACAGAGGGAGGCCACGGCAGCAGCATTGTAGCGGGATTGAACGGAGGGAGGCCACGGCAGCTTCATCATAGTGGGATTGAACAGAACGAGTCCACGGCAGCAGCATTGTAGTGGGATTGAACAGAACGAGGCCACGGCAGCAGCATTGTAGTGGGATTGAACAGAACGAGTCCACGGCAGCAGCATTGTAGTGGGATTGAACAGAACGAGGCCACGGCAGCAGCATTGTAGTGGGATTGAACAGAACGAGTCCACGGCAGGAGCATCACAGTGGGATTGAACAGAACGAGTCCACGGCAGCAGCATCACAGTGGGATTGAACAGAACAAGTCCACGGCAGCAGCATTGTAGTGGGATTGAAAGGAGGGAGGCCACGGCAGCAGCATTGTAGTGGGATTGAACAGAACGAGTCCACGGCAGCAGCATTGTAGCGGGATTGAACGGAGGGAGGCCACGGCAGCAGCATTGTAGCGGGATTGAACGGAGGGAGGCCACGGCAGCAGCATTGTAGTGGGATTGAACAGAACGAGTCCACGGCAGCAGCATTGTAGCGGGATTGAACGGAGGGAGGCAACGGCAGCAGCATTGTAGTGGGATTGAACAGAACGAGGCCACGGCAGCAGCATTGTAGTGGGATTGAACAGAACGAGGCCACGGCAGCAGCATTGTAGCGGGATTGAACAGAACGAGTCCACGGCAGCAGCATTGTAGCGGGATTGAACGGAGGTAGGCCACGGCAGCAGCATCATAGTGGGATTGAACAGAACGAGTCCACGGCAGCAGCATTGTAGCGGGATTGAACGGAGGTAGGCCACGGCAGCAGCATTGTAGTGGGATTGAATGGAGGTAGGCCACGGCAGCAGCATTGTAGTGGGATTGAACGGAGGGAGGCCACGGCAGCAGCATTGTAGCGGGATTGAACGGAGGTAGGCCACGGCAGCAGCATTGTAGTGGGATTGAACAGAACGAGTCCACGGCAGCAGCATTGTAGTGGGATTGAACAGAACGAGGCCACGGCAGCAGCATTGTAGTGGGATTGAACAGAACGAGGCCACGGCAGCAGCATTGTAGTGGGATTGAACAGAACGAGTCCACGGCAGCAGCATTGTAGTGGGATTGAACAGAACGAGGCCACGGCAGCAGCATTGTAGCGGGATTGAACGGAGGTAGGCCACGGCAGCAGCATTGTAGTGGGATTGAACAGAACGAGTCCACGGCAGCAGCATTGTAGTGGGATTGAACAGAACGAGGCCACGGCAGCAGCATTGTAGTGGGATTGAACAGAACGAGGCCACGGCAGCAGCATTGTAGTGGGATTGAACAGAACGAGTCCACGGCAGCAGCATTGTAGTGGGATTGAACAGAACGAGGCCACGGCAGCAGCATTGTAGTGGGATTGAACGGAGGGAGGACACGGCAGCAGCATTGTAGTGGGATTGAACGGAGGGAGGCCACGGCAGCAGCATTGTAGCGGGATTGAACAGAACGAGTCCACGGCAGCAGCATTGTAGCGGGATTGAACGGAGGGAGGACACGGCAGCAGCATTGTAGTGGGATTGAACGGAGGGAGGCCACGGCAGCAGCATTGTAGCGGGATTGAACAGAACGAGTCCACGGCAGCAGCATTGTAGCGGGATTGAACGGAGGGAGGCCACGGCAGCAGCATTGTAGCGGGATTGAACAGAGGGAGGCCACGGCAGCAGCATTGTAGCGGGATTGAACGGAGGGAGGCCACGGCAGCAGCATTGAAGCGGGATTGAACGGAGGGAGGCCACGGCAGCAGCATTGTAGCGGGATTGAACGGAGGGAGGCAACGGCAGCAGCATTGTAGTGGGATTGAACAGAACGAGTCCACGGCAGCAGCATTGTAGTGGGATTGAACAGAACGAGGCCACGGCAGCAGCATTGTAGCGGGATTGAACAGAACGAGTCCACGGCAGCAGCATTGTAGCGGGATTGAAAGGAGGGAGGCCACGGCAGCAGCATTGTAGTGGGATTGAACGGAGGGAGGCCACGGCAGCAGCATTGTAGCGGGATTGAACAAAACGAGTCCACGGCAGCAGCATTGTAGCGGGATTGAACGGAGGGAGGCCACGGCAGCAGCATTGTAGCGGGATTGAACAGAGGGAGGCCACGGCAGCAGCATTGTAGCGGGATTGAACGGAGGGAGGCCACGGCAGCTTCATCATAGTGGGATTGAACAGAACGAGTCCACGGCAGCAGCATTGTAGCGGGATTGAACGGAGGGAGGCCACGGCAGCAGCATTGTAGCGGGATTGAACGGAGGGAGGCCACGGCAGCAGCATTGTAGTGGGATTGAACAGAACGAGTCCACGGCAGCAGCATTGTAGCGGGATTGAACGGAGGGAGGCAACGGCAGCAGCATTGTAGTGGGATTGAACAGAACGAGGCCACGGCAGCAGCATTGTAGTGGGATTGAACAGAACGAGGCCACGGCAGCAGCATTGTAGCGGGATTGAACAGAACGAGTCCACGGCAGCAGCATTGTAGCGGGATTGAACGGAGGTAGGCCACGGCAGCAGCATCATAGTGGGATTGAACAGAACGAGTCCACGGCAGCAGCATTGTAGCGGGATTGAACGGAGGTAGGCCACGGCAGCAGCATTGTAGTGGGATTGAATGGAGGTAGGCCACGGCAGCAGCATTGTAGTGGGATTGAACGGAGGGAGGCCACGGCAGCAGCATTGTAGCGGGATTGAACGGAGGTAGGCCACGGCAGCAGCATTGTAGTGGGATTGAACAGAACGAGTCCACGGCAGCAGCATTGTAGTGGGATTGAACAGAACGAGGCCACGGCAGCAGCATTGTAGTGGGATTGAACAGAACGAGGCCACGGCAGCAGCATTGTAGTGGGATTGAACAGAACGAGTCCACGGCAGCAGCATTGTAGTGGGATTGAACAGAACGAGGCTACGGCAGCAGCATTGTAGCGGGATTGAACGGAGGTAGGCCACGGCAGCAGCATTGTAGTGGGATTGAACAGAACGAGTCCACGGCAGCAGCATTGTAGTGGGATTGAACAGAACGAGGCCACGGCAGCAGCATTGTAGTGGGATTGAACAGAACGAGGCCACGGCAGCAGCATTGTAGTGGGATTGAACAGAACGAGTCCACGGCAGCAGCATTGTAGTGGGATTGAACAGAACGAGGCCACGGCAGCAGCATTGTAGTGGGATTGAACGGAGGGAGGACACGGCAGCAGCATTGTAGTGGGATTGAACGGAGGGAGGCCACGGCAGCAGCATTGTAGCGGGATTGAACAGAACGAGTCCACGGCAGCAGCATTGTAGCGGGATTGAACGGAGGGAGGACACGGCAGCAGCATTGTAGTGGGATTGAACGGAGGGAGGCCACGGCAGCAGCATTGTAGCGGGATTGAACAGAACGAGTCCACGGCAGCAGCATTGTAGCGGGATTGAACGGAGGGAGGCCACGGCAGCAGCATTGTAGCGGGATTGAACAGAGGGAGGCCACGGCAGCAGCATTGTAGCGGGATTGAACGGAGGGAGGCCACGGCAGCAGCATTGTAGCGGGATTGAACAGAGGGAGGCCACGGCAGCAGCATTGTAGCGGGATTGAACGGAGGGAGGCCACGGCAGCTTCATCATAGTGGGATTGAACAGAACGAGTCCACGGCAGCAGCATTGTAGTGGGATTGAACAGAACGAGGCCACGGCAGCAGCATTGTAGTGGGATTGAACAGAACGAGTCCACGGCAGCAGCATTGTAGTGGGATTGAACAGAACGAGGCCACGGCAGCAGCATTGTAGTGGGATTGAACAGAACGAGTCCACGGCAGGAGCATCACAGTGGGATTGAACAGAACGAGTCCACGGCAGCAGCATCACAGTGGGATTGAACAGAACAAGTCCACGGCAGCAGCATTGTAGTGGGATTGAAAGGAGGGAGGCCACGGCAGCAGCATTGTAGTGGGATTGAACAGAACGAGTCCACGGCAGCAGCATTGTAGCGGGATTGAACGGAGGGAGGCCACGGCAGCAGCATTGTAGCGGGATTGAACGGAGGGAGGCCACGGCAGCAGCATTGTAGTGGGATTGAACAGAACGAGTCCACGGCAGCAGCATTGTAGCGGGATTGAACGGAGGGAGGCAACGGCAGCAGCATTGTAGTGGGATTGAACAGAACGAGGCCACGGCAGCAGCATTGTAGTGGGATTGAACAGAACGAGGCCACGGCAGCAGCATTGTAGCGGGATTGAACAGAACGAGTCCACGGCAGCAGCATTGTAGCGGGATTGAACGGAGGTAGGCCACGGCAGCAGCATCATAGTGGGATTGAACAGAACGAGTCCACGGCAGCAGCATTGTAGCGGGATTGAACGGAGGTAGGCCACGGCAGCAGCATTGTAGTGGGATTGAATGGAGGTAGGCCACGGCAGCAGCATTGTAGTGGGATTGAACGGAGGGAGGCCACGGCAGCAGCATTGTAGCGGGATTGAACGGAGGTAGGCCACGGCAGCAGCATTGTAGTGGGATTGAACAGAACGAGTCCACGGCAGCAGCATTGTAGTGGGATTGAACAGAACGAGGCCACGGCAGCAGCATTGTAGTGGGATTGAACAGAACGAGGCCACGGCAGCAGCATTGTAGTGGGATTGAACAGAACGAGTCCACGGCAGCAGCATTGTAGTGGGATTGAACAGAACGAGGCCACGGCAGCAGCATTGTAGCGGGATTGAACGGAGGTAGGCCACGGCAGCAGCATTGTAGTGGGATTGAACAGAACGAGTCCACGGCAGCAGCATTGTAGTGGGATTGAACAGAACGAGGCCACGGCAGCAGCATTGTAGTGGGATTGAACAGAACGAGGCCACGGCAGCAGCATTGTAGTGGGATTGAACAGAACGAGTCCACGGCAGCAGCATTGTAGTGGGATTGAACAGAACGAGGCCACGGCAGCAGCATTGTAGTGGGATTGAACGGAGGGAGGACACGGCAGCAGCATTGTAGTGGGATTGAACGGAGGGAGGCCACGGCAGCAGCATTGTAGCGGGATTGAACAGAACGAGTCCACGGCAGCAGCATTGTAGCGGGATTGAACGGAGGGAGGACACGGCAGCAGCATTGTAGTGGGATTGAACGGAGGGAGGCCACGGCAGCAGCATTGTAGCGGGATTGAACAGAACGAGTCCACGGCAGCAGCATTGTAGCGGGATTGAACGGAGGGAGGCCACGGCAGCAGCATTGTAGCGGGATTGAACAGAGGGAGGCCACGGCAGCAGCATTGTAGCGGGATTGAACGGAGGGAGGCCACGGCAGCAGCATTGAAGCGGGATTGAACGGAGGGAGGCCACGGCAGCAGCATTGTAGCGGGATTGAACGGAGGGAGGCAACGGCAGCAGCATTGTAGTGGGATTGAACAGAACGAGTCCACGGCAGCAGCATTGTAGTGGGATTGAACAGAACGAGGCCACGGCAGCAGCATTGTAGCGGGATTGAACAGAACGAGTCCACGGCAGCAGCATTGTAGCGGGATTGAAAGGAGGGAGGCCACGGCAGCAGCATTGTAGTGGGATTGAACGGAGGGAGGCCACGGCAGCAGCATTGTAGCGGGATTGAACAAAACGAGTCCACGGCAGCAGCATTGTAGCGGGATTGAACGGAGGGAGGCCACGGCAGCAGCATTGTAGCGGGATTGAACAGAGGGAGGCCACGGCAGCAGCATTGTAGCGGGATTGAACGGAGGGAGGCCACGGCAGCTTCATCATAGTGGGATTGAACAGAACGAGTCCACGGCAGCAGCATTGTAGCGGGATTGAACGGAGGGAGGCCACGGCAGCAGCATTGTAGCGGGATTGAACGGAGGGAGGCCACGGCAGCAGCATTGTAGTGGGATTGAACAGAACGAGTCCACGGCAGCAGCATTGTAGCGGGATTGAACGGAGGGAGGCAACGGCAGCAGCATTGTAGTGGGATTGAACAGAACGAGGCCACGGCAGCAGCATTGTAGTGGGATTGAACAGAACGAGGCCACGGCAGCAGCATTGTAGCGGGATTGAACAGAACGAGTCCACGGCAGCAGCATTGTAGCGGGATTGAACGGAGGTAGGCCACGGCAGCAGCATCATAGTGGGATTGAACAGAACGAGTCCACGGCAGCAGCATTGTAGCGGGATTGAACGGAGGTAGGCCACGGCAGCAGCATTGTAGTGGGATTGAATGGAGGTAGGCCACGGCAGCAGCATTGTAGTGGGATTGAACGGAGGGAGGCCACGGCAGCAGCATTGTAGCGGGATTGAACGGAGGTAGGCCACGGCAGCAGCATTGTAGTGGGATTGAACAGAACGAGTCCACGGCAGCAGCATTGTAGTGGGATTGAACAGAACGAGGCCACGGCAGCAGCATTGTAGTGGGATTGAACAGAACGAGGCCACGGCAGCAGCATTGTAGTGGGATTGAACAGAACGAGTCCACGGCAGCAGCATTGTAGTGGGATTGAACAGAACGAGGCTACGGCAGCAGCATTGTAGCGGGATTGAACGGAGGTAGGCCACGGCAGCAGCATTGTAGTGGGATTGAACAGAACGAGTCCACGGCAGCAGCATTGTAGTGGGATTGAACAGAACGAGGCCACGGCAGCAGCATTGTAGTGGGATTGAACAGAACGAGGCCACGGCAGCAGCATTGTAGTGGGATTGAACAGAACGAGTCCACGGCAGCAGCATTGTAGTGGGATTGAACAGAACGAGGCCACGGCAGCAGCATTGTAGTGGGATTGAACGGAGGGAGGACACGGCAGCAGCATTGTAGTGGGATTGAACGGAGGGAGGCCACGGCAGCAGCATTGTAGCGGGATTGAACAGAACGAGTCCACGGCAGCAGCATTGTAGCGGGATTGAACGGAGGGAGGACACGGCAGCAGCATTGTAGTGGGATTGAACGGAGGGAGGCCACGGCAGCAGCATTGTAGCGGGATTGAACAGAACGAGTCCACGGCAGCAGCATTGTAGCGGGATTGAACGGAGGGAGGCCACGGCAGCAGCATTGTAGCGGGATTGAACAGAGGGAGGCCACGGCAGCAGCATTGTAGCGGGATTGAACGGAGGGAGGCCACGGCAGCAGCATTGTAGCGGGATTGAACAGAGGGAGGCCACGGCAGCAGCATTGTAGCGGGATTGAACGGAGGGAGGCCACGGCAGCTTCATCATAGTGGGATTGAACAGAACGAGTCCACGGCAGCAGCATTGTAGTGGGATTGAACAGAACGAGGCCACGGCAGCAGCATTGTAGTGGGATTGAACAGAACGAGTCCACGGCAGCAGCATTGTAGTGGGATTGAACAGAACGAGGCCACGGCAGCAGCATTGTAGTGGGATTGAACAGAACGAGTCCACGGCAGGAGCATCACAGTGGGATTGAACAGAACGAGTCCACGGCAGCAGCATCACAGTGGGATTGAACAGAACAAGTCCACGGCAGCAGCATTGTAGTGGGATTGAACAGAACAAGGCCACGGCAGCAGCATTGTAGTGGGATTGAACAGAACGAGTCCACGGCAGCAGCATCATAGTGGGATTGAACAGAACGAGGTCACGGCAGTAGCATTGTAGCAGCATCGTTCGCTGATTCCAAAAGATGGATCACTTCAAAGGCTGTTGACAGCTGCGCCATACAGGTTGCAAAATAAATGGGACGAGATTTCGTTGTACCAATTCCATGGCACATGGTTTATGAACTGGTACAAAAACTACACTGCTCTAGAGGAGATCTGCATGGAGGAATTGGCCAAAATACCAGCAACAGTGTTTGAAAACCTTGCGAAGACTTACAGAAAACGTTATATTTTGGTTTCATTTGACCACATGACATTCTCCCAATCTTCTTCTGGATCATCCAAATGCTCTCTAGCAAACTTCAGATGGGCCTGGACATGTACTGCCTTAAGCAGGGAGACACGTCTGGCACTGCAGGATTTGAGTCCCTGGCGGCGTAGTGTGTTACTGATGGTAGGCTTTGTTACTTTGGTTCCAGCTCTCTGCAGGTCATTCACTAGGTCCCCCCGTGTGGTTCTGTGATTTTCACCATTCTTGTGATCATTTTGACCCCACGTGGTGAGATCTTGCGTGGAGCCCCAGATCAAGGGGGATTATCAGTGGTCTTATATGTCTTCCATTTCCCAATAATTGCTCCCACTGTTGATTTCTTCAAACCAAGCTGTTTACCTATTGCAGATTCAGTCTTTCCAGCCTGGTGCAGGTCTACAATTTTGTTTCTGGTGTCCTTTGACAGCTCTTTGGTCTTGGCCATTGTGGAGTTTGGAGTGTGACTGTTTGAGGTTGTGGACAGGTGTCTTTTATATTGATAACAAGTTCAAACAGGTGCCATTAATACAGGTAACGAGTGGAGGACAGAGGAGCCTCTTAAAGAAGAAGTTACAGGTCTGTGAGAGCCAGAAATCTTGCTTGTTTGTAGGTGACCAAATACTTATTTTCCACCATATTTTGCAAATAAATTAATGAAAAATCCTACAATGTGGTTTTCTGGATTTTTTTTCTCATATTATCTGTCATCGTTGAAGTATACCTATGTTGAAAATTACAGGCCTCTCATCTTTTTAAGTGGGAGAACTTGCACAATTGGTGGCTGACTAAATACTTTTTTGCCCCACTGTACATATACATATGAGATGAGTTATGTAGGGTATGTAAACATTATATTAAGTAGCACTGGTTAAAGTGGCTAGTGATATATTTTACATACATTTCCATCCTTTCCCATTATTAAAGTGGCTGGAGTTGAGTCCGTGTGTTGGCAGCAGGCACTCAATGTTAGTGGTGGTTGTTTAACAGTCTGATGGCCTTGAGATAGAAGCTGTTTTTCAGTCTCTCGGTCCCTGCTTTAATGCACCTGTACGGACCTCGCCTTCTGGATGATAGCGGGTTGAACAGGCAGTGGCTCGGGTGGTTGTTGTCCTTGATGATTTTTATGGCCTTCCTGTGACATCAGGTGGTGTAGGTGTCCTGGAGCACAGGTAATTTGCCCCCGGTGATGCGTTGTGCATACCTCACTACCCTCTGGAGAGCCTTACGGTTGTGAGCGGAGCAGTTGCCGTACCACGCGGTGATACAGCCCGACAGGATGCTCTCGATTGTGCATCTGTGAGTGCTAGGTGGGATGGGCTGAGAGAGGCGGGATTAAAGAGCTGAGGTCTATTGGTGATAGGTGGGATGGGCTGAGAGAGGCTGAGAGGTGGGATTGAAGAGCTGAGGTCTATTGGTGATAGGTGGGATGGACTGAGAGAGGCTGAGGGGTGGGATTAAAGAGCTGAGGTCTATTGGTGATAGGTGGGATGGGCTGAGAGAGGCTGAGGGGTGGGATTAAAGAGCTGAGGTCTATTGGTGATAGGTGGGATGGGCTGAGAGAGGCGGGATTAAAGAGCCGAGGTCTATTGGTGATAGGTGGGATGGGCTGAGAGAGGCTGAGAGAGGCGGGATTAAAGAGTTTAGGTCTATTGGTGATAGGTGGGATGGGCTGAGAGAGGCTGAGGGGTGGGATTAAAGGTCTGAGGTCTATTGGTGATAGGTGGGATGGGCTGAGAGAGGCGGGATTAAAGAGCCGAGGTCTATTGGTGATAGGTGGGATGGGCTGAGAGAGGCTGAGAGAGGCAGGATTAAAGAGTTTAGGTCTATTGGTGATAGGTGGGATGGGCTGAGGGAGGCGGGATTAAAGAGCTGAGGTCTATTGGTGATAGGTGGGATGGGCTGAGGGAAGCGGGATTAAAGAGCTGAGGTCTATTGGTGATAGGTGGGATGGGCTGAGGGAGGCTGGATTAAAGAGCTGAGGTCTATTGGTGATAGGTGGGATGTTGATGTTTGGTAATGTATTATTGTTATGTGACTGCTGTCTCTAAAAGTACCATGTACTGTCGCGTAAATGTGTATGGAAAATGTATATATATGTAGCAGAAAATCTGTAAAAAAAAAAAAAAACTACAAGATATTTGTCCTCCACAAAGAGGGGGATGGGGGGTTAAAAAAGTAAGAAAGAAAAAAAAAGAAAAACAAGAAAGCCTGAGTCCCAAATGGCACCCTATTCCCTTTACGATGCAAGACTTTCGACCATCGGTCAAAATAAGTTACAGCCGCCATAGCCAGACAGAAAAGAAGTGGAGACGGCTGTACCCTGTCAACCTGGCAGCTTAAATAAATGGCTACCTCTTGTCCTGTCCAATGGTCCTGCTAATTGTATTTTCTTTTACTCTGTCTGGTTTTGTCAGTGTCCATCACTCTTACAAACTCTCCCGGGTGCCAAGAAGTGTGCTCACAGAGAGGGGCTGCATCGTATGTTTTCAGAAAAGGGGGTGAGAACTAGAGCTCTCCATTATTCTTGGCTAGGCTTCATAGCCTTTGCATTGTAAGAGGACGTGTGAAACGTTAACTCCTCCAGTAATTTGATCCATGGGTCTCGACTGTGTGAGTAATGGGACAATAACACAACACTCGTGTTACAAATAATGATTTTTTCTCTTACCAGGTTGACTGAGAACACATTGACATCAACGACCTGGGGAAAAGTTACAGGGGAGAGGAGATGAATGAGCCGGGGGATGATTAGGTGGTCATGATGGTATGAAGGCCAGATTGGGAATTTGGCCCAGACTACAGGGTTAACACCCAGGATCTTTAGTGAACACACAAGTCAGGAGTGTTTCCTACTGGCCCTCCAACACCACTTCCAGCAGCATCTGGTCTCCCATCCAGGGACTGGACCAGGACCAACCCTGCTTAGCTTCAGAAGCAAGTCAGCAGTGGGATGCAGGGTGGTATGCAGGGTGGTTTGCAAGGTGATATACTGCTGATTATGTATTCATATATATATATATGCATACACAATAGTAACTGTGGGAATATGAATGTCCTATAGCCTATTGCCTTTTTTTTCCTATAGCCTATTGCCTCTCTACATATTAATATCAGGCTTTCCATACAAAGTACATGCAAAACATGTGATATTTATATATATTTTTATATAATATATTGACGTTCCAAGCTCCAGTTGTAGTGTAGATACACCTGACTGCTGTAAGTCGTGGTGGGTACTAACGAGGCCTCAGACTGTCATTTGTTTTGCATTTTCATAAATGACACATAGTGGCTGCTGCATATCACCCCATCACACAAGTCCCTGCTCTGAAATGTCACTGTAGCACTGTGTGAATATAAACACTTAACATTTAGTTGCAAATAATGGGATGTGGACAAGGCATTTATAGTGGTGACATTTCAGATCAGTGTCTCCTAATGTTTTTCTGGAAAAGTTGTTAAATCACAGTTAATGTGTCGGGTCCTCTGTGGCTTTAGAGATGGGAGAGAGAGAGAGAGAGGTGCAGAGAGAGAGGGAGAGAGAGAGAGATGCAGAGAGAGAGAGAGAAAGAGAGGTGCAGAGAGGGGGGGAGAGAGAGAGAGAGATTCAGAGAGAGGGAGAGAGAGAGAGAGAGGTGCAGAGAGAGGGAGAGAGAGAGAGAGAGAGATAGAGAGAGAGAGATGCAGAGAGAGGGAGAGAGAGAGAGAGAGATGCAGAGAGAGGGAGAGAGAGAGAGAGAGAGAGAGATGCAGAGACAGGGAGAGAGAGGGAGAGAGAGAGAGAGAGGGAGATAATAAAGTCCCTTGAATTGAATTGAATTGAGAGAGAGACAGACAGAGGGGGAGTGAGTGAGAGAGAAAGAGATCGTTACATTGTTACAACACTGTATATCTATATACATAATATTACATTTGTAATGTCTTTATTCTTTTGGAACTTCTGTGAGTGCAATGTTCACTGTTAATTTTTATTGTTTATTTCACTTCTGTATGTTATATGCCTCACTTGCTTTAGCAATGTCAACATATGTTTACCAGGCCAATAAAGTTCCATGAATTGAATTGAGAGGCAGAGAGAGAAAGAAAGCGAGAGAAAGAGACAGACGGACAGAGAGAGATGGTCCTGGGGCTCTGTTCACAAACACAAACACACCCCACAGAGCCCCAGGACAGCAGCACAATTAGACCCAACCAAATCATGAGAAAACCAAAAGATTACTTGACACATTACTTGACACATTGGAAAGAATTAACAAAAAAACAGAGCAAACTAGAATGCTATTTGGCCCTACGCAGAGAGTACACTGCGGCAGAATACCTGACTACTGTGACTGACCCAAACTGAAGGAAAGCTTTGACTATGTACAGACTCAGTGAGCATAGCCTTGCTATTGAGAAATGCCGCCGTAGACAGACATGGCTTTCAAGAGTGCACATTAGTTCCACAGAAAATTAGGTGGAAAATTAGGTGGAAACTGAGCTGCACTTCCTAACCTCCTGCCCAATGTATGACCATATTAGAGAAACATATTTCCCTCAGATTACACTGATCCACAAAGAACTTTTAAAACAAATCCAATTTTGATAAACTCCCATATCTACTGGGTGAAATTCCACAGTGTGCCATCACAGTAGCAAGATTTGTGACCTGTTGCCGCAAGAAACGGGCAACCAGTGAAGAACACACATCATTGTAAATACAACCCATATTTATGCTTATTTATTTTATCTTGTGTCCTTTACCATTTGTACATTGTTAAAACATTGTATGTATAATTTGACATTTGTAATGTCTTTATTGTTTTTAAACTTCTGTATGTGTAATGTTTACTGTTCATTTTTATTGTTTATTTCACTTTATATATTATCTACCTCACTTGCTTTGGCAATGTTAACACGTTTCCCATGCCAATAAAGCCCTTGAATTGAATTGAATTGAATTTAGAGAGAGATAGATAGATAGATAGATAGATAGATACGTAGACAGAGAGATAGATAGATAGATAGATAGATAGATAGATAGATAGATAGATAGATAGAGAGAGGTCACCACTCAGACAGACAGAGAGAGAGAGGTCATGATCAGATGAGCTCCTGCATTTTTCAGCATGTCCTTAAAAAAAGATAGATTTAGAGTCAGATAAACTTGTATTTTTTTGTCAGGAACATATACAGGATGATACCCTCTACAACATAACCTTCACTCCAAATCAAAACTCAAAACCTACAACCTGATTATGGACTGAATTACGGAATCACCTGGAAGGCTTACAACTACCAAAGATTATTATACCATCTATACAGCAAATGCTCTGGAAAACAACAGAAACCTGAAAACACCGTCCAACCTGGAACTGAGTGAGCAATGAAGCAATGAAGCAATGAAGCAATGAAGCAATGAAGCAATGAAGCAATGAAGCTGAAGCTGTATTTTATTTCCAAAAGCCAAGAAGAAAAATACACTACATTACTTTATAAGGACTGAATGCTAAATTAAGGCTGCCAAGCTTGATACAGCTTCAATTAGCACTGACGTGTCAAGTGAGAAGTGTCAAAGCCCTTTAGCCCAACAATGGCAGGAGAGTCGAACAGTCTACTCCTACCAAATGGAGAGGCCTTTCAAGCTGCCTCCCGCTGTTCCGAGGTAATTAAAATACAGTACCCTGTGTGTGTAAAGAATGATAATGCAAGAAAATATCACAAAATGGAAAATCAAGAGACACTTTTCGCTGACTATTATAAAAATGGGAACATCAGCAACCTCATCTTCCACACAAACCATCCCCTTGCATGGCACAGTGCTATATTAGCACACTACCCCTCTGTTAAGAGAGGGGGTGTTAACGAGGGGTGGAAACTCGGGATACTAGACAACGAGGAATCTGAGTCAGCTAATATACATCTCTGTAAGTCTGGAACAGTAATGGTGCAGGGCAACCCCAAACAGTTTCAGCTGGACTTTCACCTAATCAAAGAATTAACCCAGCAGGAGAAGCTCTCCCTTGAGAAAGATACACCCACCCCGAGCGGGTCAGACCAAACCTCTTCATTTTTAACCCCACAGACGAGCAACCCAAGCGGAAATTCAACCTCCCAGCACAGAGTACTACCCCCTCATTGAAATGAAGAATACATTTACCCAGCTGGAGGTAAGGCAGGTGGAGCTGGAACAGCAGGTGATTACACTCCAGTCAGCACAGACCCAGACACCAGTCCAGCACAACAACATCCCCTTAACCAGACCCGGAGAGCTGGAGATGGAAAGAGACATATCTGCACTCTGGAACGGTGAGACAACTTCAACAATATAAAAAGCAAGAGCAGGAGAAGAACAGAGCACTAGAGGAGAGGATCAGACTGCTGGAGGAGAGGGTGAGGGGGGTGGCGTGTGACAGAGAACAACCCATTAGAGAGGTGGCCACCCCTGCAGAGAAGCCAGCAGAACAGTCCACCTCAGCTACCGACAAATGTATTGACACCACAGCAGAACAGTCCACACCAGACCCTGATCATAGCGTCGACATCACAGCTGAACAGACAAATTAAGAACCCCAAGCCCTGGGGATCTCACCCTCTCTGAGCACCCCCCCTGTCAGCCACCCTGATAGCCCTCTTGACAACCCCCCCACACACACTGAGGACATACACAAGACACAGATTGTACTCCCCATGGACTCAAATGGGAAATATATACAAGAAAATAAACTTTTTCCCAAACACAGTGTGTCTAAACTCTGGTGTCCAAACACCCAGCGCGCCCTCGTCCTTCTGTCTAAGGATCAATTAGGTTTACCTAGCCACACAATAATACACACAGGTACAAACGACCTGAGAACACAGCAGGAAAGGGTGGCCACAGCACTGAAGGGAGTGATTGAAAAAGCTTATTCTACTTTTCCCAATGCACAAGTGGTTATCTCCACCCTGCTACCACGGAAAGACTTCTACCCTGCTACCATACAGCGGGTAAACGCAAGTATTTCCCGTGACTGTGCCTCAAAACCAAATGTTTCCTGGTCCACCCCACCCTGGACTTGAACAGCCTCTATGACCAGGTCCATCTATACAAGGCAGAAACGCCCACCTTCGCCCAGACTCTAAATGACATCCCTCTCAAATGCAGCCCCGACACTTAATACAAGAGCAACAGATCAGTAGACACACCGCCCAGACCAGCGAGACACTCTCCCAGACCTGTGGGACCTGCGGGACCCCCCACTGGTTGCCCTCTAGGTTACACAGCGCTGTCAGTAACATCCACCAAACTACCAGGTGTGAAACAGGCAAGGGACACAAGGGGGTATTCTAATTTGTTCAAACGGAAATTACCTTAAGGATTAGCCCCTTTTTTCAAGTATCGCCTAAAATAACATACCCAAATCTAACTGCCTGTAGCTCAGGCCCTGATGCAAGGATATGCATGTTCTTGATATCATTTGAAAGGAAACACTTTGCAGTTCATGGAAATGTGAAAGGAATGTAGTAGAATATAACACATAAGATCTGGTAAAAGCATTCTCCTACATTGTTTTGTACCATCATCTTTGAAATGTATGAGAAAGGCCATAATGTATTATTCCAGCCCAGGTGCAATTTAGATTTTGGGCACTAGATGGAATATGTGTATGTGCAAAGATTTAGACTGATCCAATGAACCATTGCATCTCTGTTCAAAATGTTGTATCAAGACTGCCCAAATGTGCCTAATTTGTTTTTTAATCATTTTTCATGTTCAAAATTGTGCACTCTCCTCAAACAATAGCATGGTATTCTTTCACTGTAATAGCTACTGTAAATTGGACAGTGCAGTTAGATTAACAAGAATGTAAGCTTTCTGCCAATATCAGATATGTCTATGTCCTGGGAAATGTTCTTGTTACTTACAACCTCCTGCTAATCGCATTCGCCTACGTTAACTCAACCGTCCCACAAGGACCCATCGACCCTGAAGAAGATTTTAAGGTTCCCCAAATCTTTTTACTATCATTCTTTCTATAATGTATCTTTGTTTCATAGTGTAGTTTCATTTTATTTAGTTTAGTCACATGATTTCTACATTTGCAGTATGTTCGCCAATCAGTTGGGCTGCCAGACTTAATTGCCATTCCTTTTGCCTCATCCCTCTCGACCATACCAGTTTTCAATTCCTCATCAATCCAAAGGGATTTAACAGTTTTTACAGTCATTTTCTTATTGGGTGCGTGCTTATTAGTAACTGGAATAAGTAGTTTCATAAATGTGTCAAGTGCAGTGTCTGGTTGCTCCTCATTACACACCACAGACCAGCACATATTCTTTATGTCATCAACACATGAATCAATACAAAACTTATTGTATGACCTCTCGTACACTATATTAGGCCCAGCCTTTTGAACTGTGGTTTTCCTAGCTATGACAACTATATTGTGATCACTACATCCTATGGATTTGGATACTGCTTTAAAACAAATGTCTGCAGCATTAGTAAAGATGTGATCAATACATGTTGATGATTTAATTCCTGTGCTGTTTGTACCTACCCTGGTAGGTTGACTGACAACCTGATCCAGGTTGCAGGCACTGGTTACAGTTTGAAGTTTTTTCCTGAGTGGGCAGCTTGATGATAGCCAGTCAATATTTAAATCACCCAGAAAATATACTTCTCTGTTGAAATCACATACGTTGTCAAGCATTTCACACATATTATCTAGATACTGACTGTTAGCACTTGGTGTTCTATAGCAGTTTCCCACCAGAATGGGCTTTAGGTGACGCAGATGAACCTGTAGCCATATTACTTCAACAGTATTTAACATTAGATCGTCTGTAAGCTTTACAGGAATGTGGTTCTGAATATATACGGAAACACCGCCCCGTTGGCATTTCTGTCTTTTCGGTAGATGTTATAACCATGTATTGCTACCACTGTATCATCAAAGGTATTATCTAAGTGAGTTTCAGAGATAGTCAGAATATACAGTAAATGTCATCTGTTACAAGCAATTTATTGACTTCATGGACCTTGTTCCTTAGGCTACATATGTTAATATATGGTCTATTTTAAGCACTTTTCTAGGTTGCTTGATTGTTTTTAATGCTTTACTGGGAAGCTTATCAGAGGTAGACTTAATTATGTTATTTACATTGGAACTGATAGTGCAGGGTGAGCTGCATAAAGTGGTCTTCCTACTATTGCACACCGCCTCAGTGCTAACAGTGTAACTCTGGTTTATAGGCTCATGACTACTGCTTACAATAGCTGTAGGATAAACAGATGTATTCGGTGCAATTAGGGGTACAAACATTTAATTACTTACATTGTGTTTGCCAATGCCCCTAAGATCCAGTGACAGTGTCAGCTCCTGGCGAAACTTCCACCAGACCAGAGCGGCCACATTGTCCTGGAACAAAGTAAGGTAAACACAGCTCCTGCTACATTCAAAACATTCAATAGCGGCTTCCGTTTGAGCCGCAGGATTGAGTATATAAAAACACAGGTCAGGTTTTAAAATCTAAGGTCTTAAGTTCAGGGTTTCAACGTTCGACAGGTTTCAGTTTCAGCGACAACAAACATACGTAGCACTCTGATGACGTCAGTGTGTGTAGAAGCAGGGTGGACCATTTTTCTCAGAATACATTCATGTTGGTACCATTGGTAGATTGGAGCAGGCCTCACCATGTTTGGTGTTTGTTATTGTCTGTTGTTGTTGTTCATTGTTGTTGTTGTTGTTGTTTTGTATACTGATTGAGTATCCCTGGGAAAACATGTACTGTATACAACTTCAGCAATGAAGATGTAGTAATGATTGTTTTAAAATAAGAATGAAATGACAGTAGAAAGTGAACAGCTGTCACCATGATGCCAATAAAACACGTTTATTAATGTTAATAAATGTTAATGTTGTCCTGAGATGACAATGGATTGATGGATTACTTACATCAACGAATGTATAATAACCCTGTCATGCCTGAACAGGTACGTACTTGGTCAAGAGGGTATGAGTTCACTGCTTTATGGGGTCAGTGATGAGAAGGGCTGTACAGTATATGGATGGTTCATTTACACATATCCTGTTGTTACCTGTTGGAATTAGTATCATTTCAGCGTTACAAGTAGATCATATCCTGTTGTTACCTGTTGGAATTAGTATCATTTCAGCGTTACAAGTAGATCATATCCTGTTGTTACCTGTTGGAATTAGTATCATTTCAGCATTACAAGTAGATTATGACAGACACTTCAGATAAAATACATGAATTGTTATCAGATTTCCAAAGTAAATATAGTATAAGGAGTCAAATCCAAGCACACAGACTGTATGGTTAACGAGAAAAAGAGCTGCCTGCACGCAGAGGGAGACACGCAAACAAACAGACACACACACACACACACACACACACACACACACACACACACACACACACACACACACACACACACACACACACACACAGGGAGACACGCAAACAAACACACACACACACACAAACACACACACACAAACAAGCAAACACACACACGCACGCACACACACACACACACACACACACACACACACACACACACACACACACAGAGGGAGACACGCAAACAAACACACACAAACACACACACACACACACACACACACACACACACACACACACACACACACACACAGGGAGACACGCAAACAAACACACACACACACACACACACACAAACACACACACACAAACAAGCAAACACACACACGCACGCATGCACGCACACACACACACACAGGGAGACACGCAAACAAACACACACACACACACACACACACACACACACATACACACACACACACACACACACACACAAAGGGAGACACGCAAACAAACACACACACACACACACACACACACACACACACACAAACAAACAAGCAAACACACACACGCACGCACGCACGCACACACACACACACACACAGGGAGACACGCAAACAAACAAACACACACAAACACACACACACAAACAAGCATACACACACAAACACACACACACAAACAAGCATACACACACACACACACACACACACACACACACACACACACACACACACATGGTAAAGGGGTTGCTGTGAAACTAACAGTAGCTTACAGGCACCTCGGTATAATTCTGCCTTTCATATACAGTCGTGGCCAAAGGTTTTGAGAATGAAACAAATGTTCATTTTCACAAAGTCTGCTGCCTCAGATTGTATGATTGCAATTTGCATATACTCCAGCATGTTATGAAGAGTGATCGGATGAATTGAAATTAATTGCAAAGTCCCTCTTTGCCATGCAAATGAACTGAATCCCCAAAAAACATTTTCACTGCATTTCAGCCTTGCCACAAAAGGACCAGCTGGCATCATGTCATGTGAGCTTGCTCAGGAATGGCAGCAGGTAGGTGTGAGTGCACCTGCACACACAGTGAGGCGAAGACTTTTGGAGGATGGCCTGGTGTAGGGAACGGCAGCAAAGACGCCACTTCTCTCCAGGAAAAACTTCAGGGACAGACTGATATTCTGCAAAAGGTACAGGGATTGGACTGCTGAGGACTGGGGTAAAGTCATTTTCTCTGATGAATCCCCTTTCCGATTGTTTGGGGCATCCGGAAAAAAGCTTGTCCGGAGAAGACAAGGTGAGCGCTACCATCAGTCCTGTGTCATGCCAACAGTAAAGCATCCTGAGACCATTCATGTGTGGGGTTGCTTCTCAGCCAAGGGAGTGGGCTCACTCACAATTTTGCCTAAGAACACAGTCATGAATAAAGAATGGTACCAACACATCCTCCGAGAGCAACTTCTCCCAACCATCCAGGAACAGTTTGGTGACGAACAATGCCTTTTCCAGCATGATGGAGCACCTTGCCATAAGGCAAAAGTGATAACTAAGTGGCTCGGGGGAACAAACATCGATATTTTGGGTCCATGACCAGGAAACTCCCCAGACATAAATTTATTGAGAATTTGTGGTCAATCCTCAAGAGGCGGGTGGACAAACAAAAACCCACAAATTCTGACAAACTCCAAGCATTGATTATGCAAGAATGGGCTCCCATCAGTCAGGATGTGGCCCAGAAGTTAATTGACAGCATGCCAGGACGGATTGCAGAGGTCTTGAAAAAGAAGGGTCAACACTGCAGATAATGACTCTTTGCATCAACTTCATGTAATAATCAATAAAAGCCTTTGGCACTTTGACACATGAAATGCTTGTAATTCTACTTCAGTATTCCATAATAACATCTGACAAAAATATCTAAACACACTGAAACAGTGTCATTCTGAAAACTTTTGGCCACGACAGTGTAAATATGTAAATATAATTTATTCACCCCCTTGACATTTTTCCTATTTTGTTGCCTTACAACATGGAATGAAAATTGTTTATTGTTTATTTACACAACATGCACAACATGCACAACACTTTGAAGATGCAAGAAAAACTTGAGTGTGCAAATCTTTTCATCCCCTCCAAAGTCAACACTTTGTAGAGCCCCCTTCTGCAGCAATTACAGCTGCAAGTCTCTTGGGGTATGCCTCTGTAAGCTTGGCACATCTAGCCACAGGGATTTTTGCTCATTCTTCATGGCAAAACTGCTCCAGCTCCTTCAAGTTGGATGCTTTCCGCTAGTGTAAAGCAATGTCATACCACAGATTCTACCACAGATTCTCAATATTACTGAGGTCTGGGCTTTGACTAGGGCTTTGTCTAGGCCATTCCAAGACATTTAAATGTTTCCCCTTTAACCACTTGAGTGTTGCTTTAGCAGTATACTTAGGGTCATTGTCCTGACGGAACGTGAACCCCCGTCCCAGTCTCATATCTCTGGAAGACTGAAACAGGTTTCCCACAAGAATTTTCCTGTATTTGGCGCCATCCATCATTCCTTAAATTCTGACCAGTTTCCCAGTCCCTGCTGCTGAAAATATCCACACAGCATGATGCTGCCACCACCATGCTTCACTGTGGGGATGGTATTCTCGGGGTGATGAAAGGTGTTGGGTTTGCGCCAGATATAGCGTTTTCCTTGATTTCCAAAAAGCAACATTTTAGTCTCATCTGACCAGTGTACCTTCTTCCATATGTTTGGGGAGTCTCCCAGATGCCTTTTGGTGAACACCAGACGTGTTTTCTTATTTTTGTCATTAACTTGTTGAATCTAGTTTGTTTTTTTTTTTTTTAAATAACGCTCCCAAAGTAAACATTCTCTTTTTCAGGACCAGAAAATAGAATATGCATATAATTGACAGCTTAGGATAGAAAACACTCTAACGTTTCCAAAACTATAAAGATATTGTCTGTGAGTATAACAGAACTGATATTGCAGGCAAAAGAATGAGAAAAATCCAATCAGGAACGCAGCGTTTTCTAAATAAGAGTCCCTTCCTATGCTTCCCTATTGAGCAGTGAATGGGATATCAACGAGATTCCTTTTTCTATGCCTTCCTTAATGTGTCTAGTATCACAAGACATAGTTTCAGGCTTTTATTTAGAAAAATCAGCCTGAGTGTCAGTGTCCACCTGATGGTTCTTTGTGTATTTCTCGCTCAAAAGACAGAGGTAGCCATTTTTCCACCCGGTCTTACTGAAAAAAGCTCTGTCCCGGTTGATATATTATCGAATAGATATTTGAAAAACACCTTGACGATTGATTATAAACAACGTTTGCCATGTTTCTGTCGATATTATGGAGCTAATTTTGAATATTTTTTGGTGTTGTCGTGACCGCAATTTCCGGTCATTTTCTTAGCCAAACGTGATGAACTAATGGAGCTATTTTTGGCTACAAAAATAATTTTTCTGGAAAAAAGGAACATTTGCTATCTAACTGGGAGTCTCGTGAGTGAAAACATCCTAAGCTCATCAATGGTAAACAATTTAATTTGATTGCTTTTCTGATTTTCGTGACCAGATTGACTGCTGCTAGCTAGGCATAATGCTATGCTAGGCTATCGATAAACTTACACAAATGCTTGTCTTGCTTTGGCTGCAAAGCATATTTTCTATATCTGAGATGACAGGGTGATTAACAGAATGCTAAGCTGTGTTTGAATATATTTCACTTGTGATTTTATGAATATTAATATTTTCTAGTAAGATTTTTTGTCCGTTGCGTTATGCTATTTAGTGTCAGTTGATGACAATTCTCCCTGATACGGGAGGGGTAGTTACATTAAGCAATGGCAAATTTTCTGGCCACTCTTCCGTAAAGCCCAGCTCTGGGGAGTGTATGGCTTAAAGTGGTCCTATGGACAGATACTCCAAACTCCGCTGTGGAGCTTTACAGCTCCTTCAGGGTTATCTTTGGTCTCTTTGTTGCCACTCTGATTAATGCCCTCCTTGCCTGGTGTTGGTGGGTGGCCCTCTCTTGGCAGGTTTGTTGTGGTGTCATATTTTTTCAATTTTTTCATAATGGATTGAATAGTGCTCCGTGGGATGTTCAAAGTTTCATATATTTGATTTTAACCCAACCCTGATCTGTCCTTCTCCTCAACGTTGTCCCTGACCTGTTTGGAGAGTTCCTTGGTCTTCATGGTGCCGCTTGCTTGGTGGTGCCCCTTGCTTAGTGGACTCTGGGGCCTTTCAGAGCAGGTGTATACTGAGATCATGTGACAGATCATGTGACACTTAGATTGCACACAAGTGGACTTTATTTAACTAATTATGTGACTTCTGAAGGTAATTGGTTGCACCAGATCTTATTTAGGGGCTTCATAGCAAAGGGGGTGAATACATATGCACGCACCACTTTTCATTTTTAATTTTTTTTAATTTCATGAAACAAGTATTTTTTTTCATTTCACTGCACACATTTTTGACTTTTTTGTGTATGTCCATTACATGAAATACACCCCACAAAATCTATTTAAATTACAGGTTGTAATGCAAAACAATGTTAAAAACGCCAAGGGGATGCAAATGCAAATTAATTACTTAAAAATCATACAATTTGATTTTCTGGATTTTAGATTCCGTCTCTCACAGTTGAAGTGTACCTATGATAAAAATTACAGAACTCTACATGCTTTGTAAGTAGGAAAACCTGCAAAATCGGCAGTGTATCAAATACTTGTTATCCCCACTGTATATATATATATATACAGTGCCTTGTGAAAGTATTCGGCCCCCTTGAACTTTGCGACCTTTTGCCACATTTCAGGCTTCAAACATAAAGATATAAAACTGTATTTTTTTGTGAAGAATCAACAACAAGTGGGACACAATCATGAAGTGGAACGACATTTATTGGATATTTCAAACTTTTTTAACAAATCAAAAACTGAAAAATTGGGCGTGCAAAATTATTCAGCCCCCTTAAGTTAATACTTTGTAGCGCCACCTTTTGCTGCGATTACAGCTGTAAGTCGCTTGGGGTATGTCTCTATCAGTTTTGCACATCGAGAGACTGAATTTTTTTCCCATTCCCCCTTGCAAAACAGCTCGAGCTCAGTGAGGTTGGATGGAGAGCATTTGTGAACAGCAGTTTTCAGTTCTTTCCACAGATTCTCGATTGGATTCAGGTCTGGACTTTGACTTGGCCATTCTAACACCTGGATATGTTTATTTTTGAACCATTCCATTGTAGATTTTGCTTTATGTTTTGGATCATTGTCTTGTTGGAAGACAAATCTCCGTCCCAGTCTCAGGTCTTTTGCAGACTCCATCAGGTTTTCTTCCAGAATGGTCCTGTATTTGGCTCCATCCATCTTCCCATCAATTTTAACCATCTTCCCTGTCCCTGCTGAAGAAAAGCAGGCCCAAACCATGATGCTGCCACCACCATGTTTGACAGTGGGCATGGTGTGTTCAGGGTGATGAGCTGTGTTGCTTTTACGCCAAACATAACGTTTTGCATTGTTGCCAAAAAGTTCAATTTTGGTTTCATCTGACCAGAGCACATTCTTCCACATGTTTGGTGTGTCTCCCAGGTGGCTTTTGGCAAACATTAAACAACACTTTTTATGGATATCTTTAAGAAATGGCTTTCTTCTTGCCACTCTTCCATAAAGGCCAGATTTGTGCAATATACGACTGATTGTTGTCCTATGGACAGAGTCTCCCACCTCAGCTGTAGATCTCTGCAGTTCATCCAGAGTGATCATGGGCCTCTTGGCTGCATCTCTGATCAGTCTTCTCCTTGTATGAGCTGAAAGTTTAGAGGGACGGCCAGGTCTTGGTAGATTTGCAGTGGTCTGATACTCCTTCCATTTCAATATTATCGCTTGTTCGAACAACGTGACTCAAACCAGAGCATAACGAACCTATTGCTATCCATATCCCCGGATTCCGACCACAAACTCTGAACATTTTCATCTGGATCTTCTAAACTAGCTAACCGCAATCCCGGGTGACCACTCCTGGCTAGCGTTTCCATCCCGGTGCAAGCACCAATTAGCCTAAAGCTAGCCCGGCCAGGGCTCCTGTGCTACCACCGAACCCCACTCCTGGGCTACAATATCCGGACCCCTTCTACTGCCGGTACGGGGCACGGAACCCTCGCCGATCCTCTATGATTGGAATACTGACATAATCTGCCTGAGGCTCGACGCCCACTGAAGGCCCATTCTGCTAACCGCGGCCTGCTAGCTACCTAGAGCTACTTGGAACCCTACTAACTCCACGACTGGTCTATCGACGTCACCGCACGAAGAGGCAGAAACAGACTTACCCCCATCGCGACATCCCCCAAAGGCTAACTTGATAGCTCCGGTCTACTAACTGCTAGCTTGCCTGCCCCGGTCTGCTAACTGCTAGCCCCTGCTAACTGTTTGCTTGCTAACACGGTCTGCTAACTGATTTCTTGCTAACCCGGCCTGCTAACTGCTAGCTTGCCAGCCCCGGTCTGCTAACTGCTAGCTTGTTTAGCCCCGGCCTACTAACTGTTAGCGTGTTAGCATCGGCCTGCTAACTGTCTGAATCGCCGTGTTCCCAGTCAGCCCAACCACTCACTGGGGCGGCAGGGTAGCCTAGTGGTTAGAGTGTTGGACTAGTAACCGGAAGGTTGCAAGTTCAAGCCCCTGTGCTGACAATGTACAAATCTGTCGTTCTGCCCCTGAATAGGCCTAGGAACCCACTAGGCCGAACCCACTAGGCCGTCATTGAAAATAAGAATTTGTTCTTAACTGACTTGCCTAGTTACCCATGCCTCTCTCTAATATCAATATGCCTCATCATGCCCATCACTGTCTTATTTCACTGTAGAGCCTGCTCAATGTGCCTTAACCAACAATGTTGCACCTCCTACATATGCGATGAAATCACCTGGTTTAAACATCTCTAGAGACTATATCTCTCTCATCATTACTCAATGCCTAGGTTTACCTCCAATATACTCACATCCTACCTTACACTATGCCTTGAATCTATGCTATCGTGCCCAGAAACCTGCTCTCTGTTCCGAACATGCTAGATGGACAGTTCTTATAGCATTTAGCCGTACCCTTATCCTACTTCTCCTCTGTTCCTCTGGTGATGTAGCGGTTAATCCAGGTCCTGCAGTGCCTAGCTCCACTCCCCAGGTGCTCTCATTTGTTGACTTCTGTTACCGTATAATCCTGCATGTTAACATTAGAAGCCTACTCCCTAAGTTTGTTTTACTCACTGCTTAGCACACTCTGCCAACCTGGATGTCTTAGTCGCGTCTGGCTTAGGAAAACCACCAAAAACTTTGAAATCTCCATCGCTAACTATAACATTTTCCGCCAAGATAGAACTGCCAAAGGGGGCGGTGTTGCAATCTACTGCAGAGTTCTGTATTACTAACCAAGTCTGTACCCAAACAATTTGATCGTCTACTTTCCAGCTTCTACTTTCCATTCACCTTTCCAGAAACAAGTCTCTCACTGTTGCCGCTTGCTATAGACCTCCCTCTGCCCCCAGCTGTGCCCTCGATACCATATGTGAAATGATTGCCCCCATCTATCTTCTGACTCGTGCTACTAGGTGACCTAAACTGGGACATGCTTAACACCCCGGCCATCCTACAATCCAAGTTTGATGCCCTCAATCTCACACAAATTATCAATGAACCTACCAGGTACAACTCCAAATCCGTAAACACGGGCACCCTCATAGATGTCATCCTAACTAACTCGCCTTCCAAATACACCTCTGCTGTTTTCAGTCAAGATCTCAGCGATCACTGCCTCATTGCCTGCATCCGTAATGGGTCTGCGACCAAACGACCACCCCTCATCACTGTCAAACGCTCCCTAAAACACTTCTGCGAGCAGGCCTTTCTAATTGACCTGGCCAGGGTATCCTGGAATGAAATTGACCTCACCCCGTCAGTAGATGATGCCTGGCTATTCTTTAATAGTGCCTTCCTCACCATCTTAAATATGCATGCCCCATTATAAAAATGTTGAACTAGGAATAGATATAGTGCTTGGTCCACCCCAGACCTGTCTGCCCTTGACCAGCACAAAAACATCCTGTGGCGTACTGCACTAGCATCGAATAGTCGCTGCGATATGCAACTTTTCAGGGAAGTCAGGAACCAATACGCACAGGCAGTTAGGAAAGCTAAGGCTAACTTTTTCAAACAGAAATGTGCATCCTGTAGTACTAACTCAAAACAGTTCTGGGACGCTGTAAAGTCCATGGAGAATAAGAGCACCTCCTCCCAGCTGCCTTCTGCTCTGAGGCTAGGAAACACTGTCACCACCAATAAATCCACTATAGTTGAGAATTTCAATTAGCATTTCTTTACGGCTGGCCATGCTTTCCCCCTGGCTACCCCTACCCCGGTCAACTGCCCGGTATCCTCCACAGCAACCCGCCAAAGCCCCCACCATTTCTCCTTTTCCCCAAATCCAGATAGCTGATGTTCTGAAAGAGCTGCAAAATCTGGAACCCTACAAATCATCCGGCAAGACAATCTGGACACTTTCTTTCTAAAAATGATCTGCAGAAATTGTTGCAACCCCTATTACTGGCCTGTTCAACCTCTCTTTCGTATCGTCTGAGATTCCCAAAGATTGGAAAGCAGCTGCGGTCATCCCCCTCTTCAAAGGGGGAGACACTCTAGACCCAAACAGCTACAGACCTATATCTATCCTACCCTGCCTTTCTAAGGTCTTCGAAAGCCAAGTTAACAAACAGATTACCGACCATTTCGAAATCCCACCGTACCTTCTCCGCTATGCAATCTGGTTTCAGAGCTGGTCATTGGTGCACCTCAGCCACGCTCAAGGTCCTGAACGTCATCATAACCGCCATCGATAAGATACAATACTGTGCAGCCTTATTCATCGACCTGGCCAAGGCTTTCGACTCTGTCAATCACCACATTATTTTTGGCAGACTCAACAGCCTTGGTTTCTCAAATGATTGCCTCGCCTGGTTCACCAACTACTTCTCTGATAGAGTTCAGTGTGTCAAATCGGAGGGCCTGTTGTCCGGGCCTCTGGCAGTCTCTATGGGGGTGCCACAGGGTTCAAACCTCAGGCCGACTCTCTTCTCTGTATACATCAATGATGTCGCTCTTGCTACTGGTGATTCTCTGGTACACCTCTATGCAGACATCACCATTCTGTATACTTCTGGCCCCTCTTTGGACACTGTGGTAACAAACCTCCAGATGAGCTTCAATGCCGTTCAACTCTCCTTCCGTGGCCTCCAACTACTCTTAAATGCAAGTAAAGCTAAATGCATGCTATTCAACCGATCACTGCCGCACCTGCTCACCCGTCCAGCATCACTACTCTGGACAGCTCTGACTTAGATTACGTGGACAACTATAAACACCTAGGTGTCTGGTTAGACTGTAAACTCTCCTTCGAGACTCACATTAAGCATCTCCAATCCAAAATGAAATCTAGAATTGGCTTCCTATTTCACAACAAAGCATCCTTCACTCATGCTCCCTCGTAAAACTGACCATCCTACCGATGCTCGACTTCGATGAAGTCATCTATAAAATAGCCTCCAACACTCTACTCAACAAGCTATACTCCCCCCCACACACACAACCAATCCAAACACAGATCCCCCCCCCCCCACACACACACACAACCAATCCAAACACAGATCCCCCCCCCCACACACACACACAACCAATCCAAACACAGATCACCCCCCCCCCACACACACACAACCAATCCAAACACAGATCACCCCCCCCCCCCACACACAGACAACCAATCCAAACACAGATCACCCCCCCCCCCACACACACACAACCAATCCAAACACAGATCACCCCCCCCCCCACACACACACACAACCAATCCAAACACAGATCACCCCCCCCCCACACACACACAACCAATCCAAACACAGATCACCCCCCCCCCACACACAACCAATCCAAACACAGATCCCCCCCCCCACACACACACAGAACATCCCCCCACACACAGCCCCCCCCCACACACAGATCCCCCCCACACACACACAGACCACTCCACACACACCCACACAGAACACCCCCCCACACACACGCACACACACACACACACACACACACCCACCCACAGACCTGCCCACCCACAGACCTGCCCACCCACAGACCCGCCCACCCACAGACCTGCCCACCCACAGACCCGCCCACCCATCGTCCTGCCCAACCACAGACCCGCCCACCCACAGACCCGCCCACCCACAGACCCGCCCACCCATCGTCCTGCCCACCCACAGACCTGCCCACCAAAGGGGAGGGCTGTTATCTAGTTAGAGTCAGTCTCTGATAGATAAAGGGCTGTTATCTAGAGTTAGTTGGTCTCTGATAGATAAAGGTCTGTTATCTAGAGTTAGTTGGTCTCTGATACATAATGGGATGTTATCTAGAGTTAGTTGGTCTCTGATAGATAAAGGGCTGTTATCTAGAGTTAGTTGGTTTCTGATAGATAAAGGGCTGTTATCTAGAGTTAGTTGGTCTCTGATAGATAATGGGCTGCTAAGCTACATCTATCTACAGCTCCACAGCAGAGTACACTGACATGAGGCAGAGTACACGCCACACACACACACACACACACACACACACACACACACACACACACACACACACACACACACACACACACACACACACACACACTGACACGAGGCATGCACATACACACACACACACACACACACAAACACACACAGACTGACACGAGGCGTGCACACACACACACATAATCACACACGCACACATTCGCGCATGCACGCACACACACACACACACACACACACACACACACACAGAGACACACACACACACACGCACAATCAATGACATGAGTCATACACACTACACACTCACACCACACACACACACACACACACAACGTACACGCTACACCTGCCACGGCAAATATTATGCGCCAGAGTGCCTTGCTACACATCTGTTGAGGAAGAGCAGGGATGATTTATTTATTACAGCCAATTAAAACTTCAGGAACAAGAAACTTCAATGAGAATATAAATATCAAATAGAAATCCCAGCATAAGTGTTTAGGCATGCAATCTGGATCCTCAGAAACATTACAAGAGTGAGCTCTGAAATAGCTATAGTTCTGGGAAAGAGGAAGTAATCACATCTTTTTGTGAAAGGAAAATAATCCAATTTTTTCTCGTCCTACTGATTTCCTCTCCAACTTGTCCCCCCTTTTTCTCCCTTCCTTTCCATGCAGTAAATGGGATTTTAAGTTTTCCTTTTTCCAAGCTTCTCCGTTTTTGAAACAGGACTGTATTTTTGGACCACAGTTGAGCAGATGGATTGGCCTGACTTGGTTGTGAGTTGGAGTGAATGTTGTGTGTGCATTTTGGGAGCTCGGAGGCTGGGGAACTCTGATTGTGTGTTATTTGTTAAGTTCACGAGGGACAATCTGTGGTGTTGCTGCCGTTTTTACTATTTTGTTGCATTACAACCTGCATTTGAAATAGATTTTTAATTTGGATTCCATGTAATGGACATACACGAAATAGCTGAAATTGGTGAAGTGAAATGAAAAAAATTACTTGTTTGATAAAATTCTAAAAAATTAAAACTGAACAGTGGTGCGTGCATATGTATTCACCCCCTTTGCTATGAAGCCCCTCAATAAGATCTGGTGCAAACAATTACCTTCAGAAGTCACATAATTAGTTAAATAAAGTCCACCTGCGTGCAATCTAAGTGTCACATGATCTGTCACATGATTTTAGTATATATACACCAGTTCTGAAATGCCCCAGAGTCTGCAACATGAATAAGCAAGGGGCATCACCATGCAAGCGACACACTGAAGACCAGGAACTCTCCAAACAGGTCAGGGACAAAGTTGTGGAAAAGTACAGATCAGGGTTGGGTTATAAAAAAATATCAGAAACTTTGAACATAAAAAAAGCACCATTAAATCCACTATGAAGAAATGGAAAGAATATGTCACCACTACAGACCTGCCAAGAGAGGGCCGCCCACCAAAGCTCACGGACCAGGCAAGGAGGACATTAATCAGAGAGGCAACAAAGAGACCAGAGATAGCCCTAAGGAGCTACAAAGCTCCACAGCGGAGTTTGGAGTATCTGTCCATAGGACCACTTTGAGCCGTACACTCCACAGAGCTGGGCTTTGCAGAAGAATGGCCAGAAAATTTGCCATTGTGTTAGCAAACACGTTTGGTGTTCGCCAAAAGGCACGTGGGAGACTCCCCAAACATATGGAAGAAGGTACTCTTGTCTGATGAGACTAAAATGTTTATTTTTTGCCATTAAGGAAAACGCTATGTCTGGCGCAAACCCAACACTGCTTATCACCCGAGAACACCATCCCCACTGTGAAGCATGGTGGTGGCAGCATCATGTTGTGGTGATGCTTTTCATTGGCAGGGACTGTGAAACTGGTCAATGTTGAAGGAATGACGGATGGTGCTAAATACAGGGAAATTCTTGAGCAAAACCTATTTCAGTCTTCCAGAGATTTGAGACTGGGACGGAGGTTCACCTTCCTGCAGGACAATGACCCTAAGCATGCTGCTAAAGCAACACTCAAGTGGTTTAAGGGGAAACATTTAAACGTCTTGGAATGGCCTAGTCAAAGCCCAGACCTCAATTCAATCGAGAATCTGTGGTATGACTTAAAGATTGCTGTACACCATTGGAACCCATCCAACTTGAAGGAGCTGGAGCAGTTTTGCCTTGAAGAATGGGCAAAGATCCCAGTAGCTAGATTTGCCAATCTTACAGAGACAGACCAAGAGACTTGCAGCTGTTATTGCTGCAAAAAGTGGCTCTACAAAGCATTTACCTTGGGGGGGAGGGGGGGGGGGGGTGAATAGTTATGCAAGCTCAAGGTGTCATTTTACTGTGAATACTGTCCGATCTGTATTCACACATTTCATGATAATTCATAATCTGGTGGGACAGATTTCAATTCATAACCTCACTCCCCAATTTGAAATGTCTCCACCCTCGCTATTCAACTGCTAGGTTTTTTTGGTAGAGTAGATGATTGGTTGATTTATTGCGAAAGGAAGATACAATGAGTACAAACCAGGGGTTAACAGTTTAATGTGAAATTCCCTTCCAAATGACCCCCCCCCCCAAAAAAAAAAAAAAAAAACACACACACACACACAATACAGACAAGACCTAAAGTCCAAGTGGCTCTGTAGACGTCGTAGAGGGCGACCCACGTGTGTTTTGAAGACAGAGGACGCAAGATCGAGTCTGAATACCAGCTTGTGATCAAGGAGGCTAAACCCTTTGTTACAGTGGCATAAATATCTGGAAGTTAATACATATTAGTTTTATCTGAACAACACACCACTAATCCATCATAAAATGATGTGTCTTAAACGGCACGCTATTCCCTATGTAGCGCACCGCTTTTCACCAGAAACATATAATACCTGGTCAAATGTAGGGCACTAAATAGGGAATAGGGTGCCATTTGGGCCACATGTTTAATACAGGGCCAGCAGACGTAGAGATACTTAAAGAACAGAACGTTTTCATTTATCAACTCCAGTGATACTTTGTGAGGATAAGTACCTTCACTTGTTCATGATCTGAGATTCATTTGAAAGTCAATTACTTTAATTAACTCGATTATCATCGAGTAAAAAAGGTCTCGAGAGGAAGATGAAGTTAAGTAAAAAAAATAAAAAAAATGTTAAATGATTTCTGCAGAGACGCGCAACTTCAATTATACACTTTTTACATTTTTTTTTTACATGAGCTTCAACCTGTTTAACTTGAACATTTTAAATGGAAGATAAAATCCAGTCGACCAGCAGGATTCATTCAATTCATATAAAACCCCTTTAATAACTGGGCTGACAAGTTGGCAGACTGCCACTCATCGCCCCCGAAGTGTCCTTGTGACCTCTGACATGTGAGATGTGATCGGTTCCCTCTCACTGTTAATAAACTTTATTTAGCATTTTGCACTGACAGATACAGACACATCCGTCCTACATCACTTGATGTCTCCAATCCCCTTCATACAAAAAGGGACACGTCCCAAATGGCACCCGATTCTCTATACGGGTGATCTACTTATTGACCAGAGCCTTGTCATAGTGCACTCTATGTAGGGCATTAGGGTTCCATTGGGCGACAGCAAATATGGACAGGCGCATCACCGTTGAAGTGAGACTGGAGAGAAAATAGAAGGTGAAGGGGGGCGTCCGTGTTTTTTAAAAGGACTTGTACATAATCTCTCTTCATCATTCAGAATGCCTCTCTTCCTTTAAAATGTGCTGGGTTATTAATCGCAGAAGGGTATTTATTAAAAGAGTCTCCAGTGTGAAGATGTTTTGGAAGGATGGTAGCCCCCCCCCCCTTGTCGGCCTCTCTGATGTGAGCCAGGCGAACCAGGCAGTACGGATGTGGTAAAGATTTGTCATGTGGCCACAACAAAACTTGCACAAGCGAGGCGTTACGATGATTTATAGGGCTTATTTCTGAAAATGGTGAAGTGAAATGAATCATGTACCCACCTGACGCCACTGCCTAGCGTTGATAAACGACAAGCTGTCGGTGAGAGACAGTGAGCCATCCATGAAGTGCCCGGCGATGCGCACCCGCCTCAGATAGCATGGCCTGGGGTGCATCGCAGCCAGATGCCCCCTCTGGATGGTCCTCCGTGTCAGGGAACCAGGGGAGCAGGGACGATCTCGTCCACACAGCCAGGGCACCCAGACGAGGGACTAATTGAGGGAAGGGTCAGCCTGGAGGAGATGGGAGCCTAGAGAAGGGATGGCACATAAGCAGCCTGCCTGCACTGAGCTGGAGGGGGGCTGGGGAGAGGAGGGGAGATGCTGCTAGACCTGTCAGACAACACCGTGGGATTAATTGATTGGACATGTCAGCCTCTTTCTTTGGGAATTTGAATTTAAAAAATAAGAAAATGTTTTTTAATAAAATAAAATAGATAGTATGCTATGGGTGTCATTGTATATATATTAAGTTATGGTAATACTGTATCTTTAGATCAGCATCGCAGTTAGTATAGCCTTGTTGTTTAGCTCCTTAAACGTTAATGAGCTCCAAAAGCAGATATTGATACTAGATCTGTCTTTGATCCTGGATCTGGCCCCTAACCCCTAGATCTGACCCCTAACCCCTAGATCTGACCCTTAACCCCTAGATCTGACCCCTAACCACTAGATGTGATGCCTAACCCCTAGATCTGACCCCTAACCCCTAGATCTGACCCCTAACCCCTAGATATGACCCCTAACCCCTAGATCTGACCCCTAACCACTAGATCTGACCTCAGGCTCCATCTGATGTCATTGAGTTTGTACCATGTAGCTCCGTTTATAGTGCAGAAAATGCAGAAAATAGTGCAGACAATAAATCCCTTAGCGGTGTTGTAATATCTTTTGCTGGTAACTATGTGTTCTTTCCCATACGGCAAGCACAGTCATTTATTGTCCTTGCCGTAATGTAGACATTAGCATCCTTTAATTGAATGTCCATGTTTAAGATGGCGTGCACATGAAAGATTACCCTGGAAAGAACCAAAGCAGTCACCAGACATTATTTCAATCTCTCAGTCTCAGTCTGCCTTCACGTAAATAAATAAGATTTGTCCTTGATAATGAATAGTGATGGTTAGCAGGTCCATTTCAACACACCCTCTAAATCTAATTTTGTTTCCACTAAATTACTGCAAAATGATGCCTCATTTACCACTGGCTCTCAGCACGACGATGGTCATTTAATTATCTCTGTCTGTCTCTCTGTCTGTCTCTCTGTCTCTCTGTCTCTCTCTCTCTCTCTCTCTCATCTCTCTCTCTCTTCCTGTCTGGCTCTCTCTCTCTCTCTCTCTCTCTCTCTCTCTCTCTCTCTCTCTCTCTCTCTCTCTGCATGTCTGTCTGTCTCACTCTCCCTCTATCTCTGTCTGTCTCTCTCTGTCTCTGTCTCTATCCCATCTCTCTGTCTCTCTGTCTCTGTCTCTATCCCATCTCTGTCTGCATCTCTCTATCTCTGTTGGTCTCTGTCTGTCTGTCTGTCTGTCTGTCTGTCTGTCTGTCTGTCTGTCTCTCTCTGTCTCTCTATCTTCCATCCATCTCTCTCTCTCTCACTCTCTCTCTCTCTCTCTCTCTCCATCTCTGTTTTTCTATCAATTCAATTCAATTCAAGGGGCTTTATTGGCATGGGAAACAATGCCAAAGCAAGTGAGGTAGATAATATACAAAAGTGAAATAAACAGTTAAAAATAACAGTAAACATTACACATACAGAAGTCAATTCAATTCAATTCAATTCAAGGGCTTTATTGGCATGGGAAACATGTGTTAACATTGCCAAAGCAAGTGAGGTAGATAATATATAAAGTGAATATATAAAGTGAAATAAACAATAAAAATTAACAGTAAACATTACACATACAGACGTTTCAAAACAATTAAGACATTACAAATGCCCTTTTCTCGTGGCAACAGGTCACAAATCTTGCTGCTGTGATGGCACACTGTGGAATTTCACCCAGTAGATATGGGAGTTTATCAAAATTGGATTTGTTTTCAAATTCTTTGTGGATCTGTGTAATCTGAGGGAAATATGTGTCTCTAATATGGTCATACATTGGGCAGGAGGTTAGGAAGTGCAGTCTATCTCTATGTCTCTCTGCCTCTCTGTCTCTCGCATCCCTCTCCCATCTCTCTCCCATCTCTCTCTCTCTTCCTGTTTGTCTGTCTCTTTCTCTCTGTTATCACTCTCTCAGTCGCTACTATTCTATCTGTCTGTCTGTCTGTCTGTCTGTCTGTCAGTCTGTCTGTCTGTCTGTCTGTCTGTCTGTCTGTCTGTCTGTCTGTCTGTCTGTCTGTCTGTCTGTCTGTCTGTCTGTCTGTCTGTCTGTCTGTCTGTCTGTCTGTCTGTCTGTCTGTCTGTCTGTCTGTCTGTCTGTCTGTCTGTCTCTCTCTCTCTCTCTCTCTCTGTCTTTCTATCAATCAATCAAATTTCAATCAAATGTATTTATAAAGCCCTTCTTACATCAGCTGAACAGAAACCCAGGCTAAAACCCCAAACAGAAAAATATTCAGGTGTAGAAGCTAGAGGTCGACCGATTAATCAGAATGACCTATTAATTAGGTCCGATTTCAAGTTTTCATAACAATCGGAAATCGTTATTTTTGGGCACCGATATGCCGATTTATACCTTAATTTAACTAGGCAAGTCAGTTAAGAACTCATTCTTATTTTCAATGATGGCCTAGGAACGGGTTGGTTAACTGCCTCGTTCAGGGACAGAACGACAGATTTTCACCTCGTCAGCTCGGGAGATCCAATCTTGCAACCTTACAGTTAACGAGTCCAACGCAATAACGACCTGTCTCTCTCTCGTTGCACTCCACAAGGAGACTGACTGAATGCAGTAAGCCAAGGTAAGTTGCTAGCTAGCATTAAACTTATCTTATAAAAAACAATCAATCATAATCACTAGTTAACTACACATGGTTGATGATATTACTAGATATTATCTAGCGTGTCCTGCGTTGCATATAATCTGACTGAGCGTACAAGCATACAAGTATCTAAGTATCTGACTAAGCGGTGGTAGGCAGAAGCTGGCGCGTAAACATTAATTCAAACAGGAACGGGTGGGTTAACGTTTTGCCAGCAGCTCTTTGTTGTGTGTCAAGCATTGCGCTGTTTATGACTTCAAGCCTATCAACTCCCCAGATGAGGCTGGTGTAACCGAAGTGAAATGGCTAGCTAGTTAGCGCATGCTAATAGCGTTTCAAACGTCACTCGCTCTGAGCCTTCTAGCCTTCTAGTAGTTGTTCCCCTTGCTCTGCTTGGGTAACGCTGCTTCGATGGTGGCTGTTGTCGTTGTGTTGCTGGTTCGAGCCCAGGGAGGAGTGAGGAGAGGGACGGAAGCTATACTGTTACACTGGCAATACTAAAGTGCCTATAAGAACATCTAATAGTCAAAGGTTAATGAAATACAAATGGTATAGAGGGAAATAGTCCTATAATTCCTATAATAACTACAACCTAAAACTTCTTACCTTGGAATATTGAAGACTCATGTTAAAAGGAACCACCAGATTTCATATGTTCTCATGTTCTGAGCTTTCTTACATGGCACATATTGCACTTTTACTTTCTTCTCCAACATTTTGTTTTTGCCTTATTTAAACCAAATTGAACATTTTTCATTATTTACTTGAGGCTAAATTGCTTTTATTGATGTATTATATTAAGTTAAAATAAGTGTTCATTCAGTATTGTTGAAATTGTCATTATTACAAATAAATAAATAAAAGTCTGCCTATTAATCGGTATCGGCTTTTTTGGTCCTCCAATAATCGGTATCGGTATCGGCGTTGAAAAATCATAATCAGTCGACCTCTAGTAGAAGCACGGTGGCTAGGAAAAGCTCCCTATAAAGGCCAAAACCTAGGAAGAAACCTAGAGAGGAACCAGGCTATGAGGGTTGGCCAGTCCTCTTCTGGCTGTGCCGGGTGGAGATTATAACAGAACATGTTCAAATGTTCATAGATGACCAGCAGGGTCAGCTACTATACAAATTCTACATACCTTGGCCTAAACATCAGCGCCACAGGTACCTTCCACAAAGCTGTGAACGATCTGAGATACAAGGCAAGAAGGGCCTTCTATTCCATCAAAAGGAACATAAATTTGCCATACTAATTAGGATCTTGCTAATAATACGTTAATCAGTTATAGAGCCCATTTCCCTTTATGGTTGTGAGTTCTGGGGTCCGCTCACCAACCAAGAATTCACAAAATGGGACAAACACCAAATTGAGACTCTGCATGCAGAATTCTGCAAAAAAAAAATCCTCTGTGTACAACGTAGAACACCAAATAAGGCCTGCAGAGCAGAATTAGGCCGATACCCACTAATCATCAAAATCCAGAAAAGAGACGTTAAATTCTACAACAACCTAAAAGGAGGTGAAACCTTCCATAACAAGGCCATCACCTACAGAGAGATGAACCTGGAGAAGAATCCCCTAAGCAAGCTGGACCCCACAGAGCCCCAGGACAGCAACACAATTAGACCCAACCAAATCATGAGAAAACAAAAAGATAATTGCTTGACACATTGGAAAGAATGAACAAAAAAACAGAGCAAACGCTAACCAGAGAGTACACAGTGGCAGAATACCTGATCATTGTGACTCACCCAAACCATGTACAGACTCAGTGAGCATAGCCTTGCTATTGAGAAAGGCCGCCGTAGGCAGACATGGCTCTCAAGAGAAGACAGGCTATGTGCTCACTGCCCACAAAATGAGGTGGAAACTGAGCTGCAGTTCCTAACCTCCTGCCCAATGTATGACCATATTAGAGACACATATTTCCCTCAGATTACACAGATCCACAAAGAATTCGAAAACAAATCCAATTTGGATAAACTCCCATATCTACTGGGTGAAATTCCACAGTGTGCCATCACAGCAGCAAGATTTGTGACCTGTTGCCACAAGAAAAGGGCAACCAGTGAAGAACAAACACCATTGTAAATACAACCCATATTTATGCTTATTTATTTACCCTTGTGTACTTTAACCATTTGTACATCGTTACAACACTGTATATATACATAATATGACATTTGTAATGTCTTTATTCTTTTGTAACTTCTGTATGTGTAATGTTTACTGTTCATTTTTATTGTTTATTTCACTTTTGTATATTATCTACCTCACTTGCTTTGGCAATGTTAACAAATATTTCCCATGCCAATAAAGCCCCTTGAATTGAATTGAATTAATAATAATCACAGTGGTTGTAGAGGGTGCAACAGGTCAGCACCTCAGGAGTAAATGTCAGTTGGATTTTCATAGCCGATCATTCAGAGTATCTCTAGGGCACCTGCTGTCTCTAGAGAGTTGAAAACAGCAGGTCTGGGAAAGGTAGCACATCCGGTGAACAGGTCAGGGTTCCATAGCCGGAAGGCAGAACAGTTGAAACTGGAGCAGCAGCATGAACAGGTGGACTGGGGACAGCAAGGAGTCATCATGCCAGGTTGTCCTGAGGCATGGTCCTAGGACTCAGGTCCTCCGAGAGAAAGAGAGAGAAAGAGAGAAAAAGAGAGAGATAAAGAATTAGAGATATATAACAGACTGACCCTAGCCCCCCGACACAAACTATTGCAGCATAAATACTGGAGGCTGAGACAGGAGGGGTCGGGAGACACTGTGGCCCTGCCCGACGATACCCCCGGACAGGCCAAAAAGACAGGATATAAACCCACCCACTTTGCCAATGCTCAGCCCCCACACAACTAGAGGGATATCTTCAACCACCAACCTACTACACTGAGACAAGACCGAGTTTAGCCCACGAAGATCTCCCTCACTGCACGAACCCGAGGGGGGCTCCAACCCAAATAGAAAGATCACGTCAGTGATTCAACCCACTCAAGTGAAAGCACCTCTCCTAGGGACGGCATGGAAGAGCACCAGTAAGCAAGTCTCTCTCTCTCTCTCTTTGCACATCTCTGTCTGTCTGTCTGTCTGTCTGTCTCTCTCTCTCCCCCATCTCTCTCTCTCCCCCATCTCTCTGTCTCTGTCTCTCTCGCTCTCTCTCAATTCAATTCAATTCAATTCAAGGGGCTTTATTGGCATAGGAAACATATGTTAACATTGCCAAAGCAAGTGAAGTAGAAAGTATACAAAAGTGAAGTAAACAATAAAAAATAACAGTTAACATTACACTCACAGAAGTTCCAAAATAATAAATACATTACAAATGTCATACTATATGCAGTTGAAGTCAGAAGTACACATACACTTTAGCCAAATACATTTATACTCAGTTTTCACAATTCCTGACATTTAATCCTAATAAACATTCCCTGTTTTAGGTCAGTTAGTATTACCACATTAATTTTAAGAATGTGAAATGTCAGAATAATAGTAGAGAGAATGATTTTCTTTCATCACATTCCCAGTGGGTCAGAAGTTTACATACACTCAATTAGTATTTGGTAGCATTGCCTTAAAATTGTTGAACTTGGGGCAAACGTTTCAGGTAGCCTTCCACAAGCTTCTCACAATAAGTTGGGTGAATTTTGGCCCATTCCTCCTAACAGTTCTAGTGTAACTGTGTCAAGTTTGTAGGCTTTACACTTTTCGCACCAAAGTACGTTCATCTCTAGGATACAGAGGATGAACCAGACTTGTGGAGGTCTACAATATTTTTTCTGAGGTCTTGGCTGATTTCTTTAGATTTTCGTATGATGTCAAGCAAAGAGGCACTGAGTTGAAGGTAGGCCTTGAGATACATCCACAGGTACACCTCCAATTGACTCGTGTTATGTAAATTAGAAACATCTAAAGCCATGACAATTTTCTGGAATTTTCCAAGCTGTTTAGAGGCACAGTCAACTTAGTGTATGTCAAATTCTGACCCACTGGAATTGTGATACAGTGAATTATGAGTGAAATAATCTGTCTGTAAGCAATTGTTGGACAAATTACTTGTGTCATGCACAAAGTAAATGTATATACAGTTGAATTCTGAAGTTTACATTCACTTTGGTTGGAGTCATTAAAACTTGTTTTTCAACCACTCCACAAAATTCTTGTTAACGAACTATAGTTTTGGCAAGTCGGTTAGGACATCTACTTAAAAAAAAATCTACAACGGTGTCTAGACAGAATTTGTATTTGTGGTCCTGGCAACTGGACCTTATTTGGAACACCATTATTTTTGTCTTACTGAGATTTACTCTCAGGGCCCTTGTCTGATAGAATCTGTGCAGAAGATCTAGGTGCTACTGTAGGCAATTCTTGGTTGGGGACAGAAGCACCCGATCAGCAAACAGTAGACATTTGACTTCGGATTCTAGTTGGGTGAGGCCGGGTGCTGCAAACTGTTCTAGTGCCCTTGCCAAATTGTTGATACAGTATATACGTTGAAGTGGGTGGGGCTTAAGCTGTATCTCTGTCTCACCTCCAAGGCCCTGTGGAAAGAAATTTGTGTTTTCATTGACTTTTTTAACCTCATACTTTCTGTTTGTGTACATGGATTTTATGATGCTGTTTGATTTCCCCCCAAACACCACTTTCCATCAACTTGTATAGCACACCCTCATGCCAAATTGAGTCAAAGGCTTTTTTGAAATCAACAAAGCATGAGAAGACTTTGCATTTGTTTTAGTTTGCTTGTTTGTCATTTAGGGTGTGCAGGGTGAATACGTGGTCTGTCGTATGATAATTTGGTGAAAAGACAATTTGATCATTTGGTCAGTACGTTGTTTTCACTGAGGAACTGTATGAGTGTGCAGTTAATGATAATGCAGAGGATTTTCCCAAGGTTGCTGGTGACTCATATCCCATGGTAGTTATTGGGGTCATATTTTCCTCCACTTTTGTGGATTGGGGTGATCAGTCCTCGGTTCTAAATATTGGGGAAGATGCCAGAGCAGAGGATGATGTTATAGAGTTTAAGTATAGCCAATTGGAATTTGTTGCCTATATATTTGATCATTTCATTGAGGATACCATCAACATGCCTTTTTGGGTTGGAGGGTTTTTATTTTGTCCAGTAGTTCATTCAAGGTAATTGGAGAATCCAGTTGGTTCTGGTCTTTAATAGTTGATTCTAAGATTTGTATTTGATCGTGTATATGTTTTTGCTGTTTGTTCTCTGCTATAGAGCCAAGAAGTGTGAGAAGTGGTTTATCCATACATCTCCATTTTGGATAGATAATTATTTGTGTTGTTGTTTGTTTTAGTGTTTTCCAATTTTCCCAGAAGTGGTAAGAGTCTTTTGGATTCTTCAATTACATTGAGCTGATTTCTGATGTGCTGTTCCCTCTTTTTCCATAGTGTATTTCTGTATTGTTTTAGTGATTCACCATAGTGAAGGCGTAGACTCAGGTTTTCCGGGTCTCTATGTTTTTGGTTGTACATGTTTCTCAATTTCTTTCTTCGATTTTTGCATTTTTCATTAAACCATTTGTCATTGTTGTCCATTTTCTTCCTTTTTCTTTTTGAGATTTTTAGATTTGATGGGGAAGCTGAGAGGTCAAATATACTGTTAAGATGTTCTACTGCCAAGTTTACACCTTCACTATTACAGTGGAGAATTATGTCCCAGAAGTTGTCTAAAAGAGATTGAATTTGTTGTTGCATAATTGTTTTTGGTAGGTTTCTAAACTACATTCCATCTGTAGCATTTCTTAATGTTACTCAGTTCCTTTGGCTTTGATGTCTCATGATTGAGTATTGCTCTGTTCAGGTAGACTGTGCTTTTGCTGTGGTTTGATAAGGGTGTCAGTGGGCTGACTGTGAACGCTCTGAGAGACTCTGGATTGAGGTCAGTGATAAAGTTGTCTACAGTACTACTGCCAAGAGATGAGCGATAGGTGTACCTTAAGAGTCCCCTCGACGCCTACCATTGGCTATGTACATACCCAGGGTGCGAAAGAGCTACAGGAGTTGTGACCCTTTTTAGCCAAGTTGTCATAGTTGTGCCTAGTCTCTTCACAATCTCCAAGTCCAGAACAGACTATGGGAGGCACACAGTACTACATAGAGCCATGACTACATGGAACTCTATTCGACAGTACTACATAGAGCCATGACTACATGGAACTCTATTCCACAGTACTACGTAGAGCCATGACTACATGGAACTCTATTCCACAGTACTACATAGAGCCATGACTACATGGAACTCTATTCCACAGTACGACATAGAGCCATGACTACAAGGAACTCTATTCCACAGTACTACATAGAGACATGACTACATGGAACTCTATTCCACATCAAGTAACTGACGCGAGCGGTAAAATTAGATTTAAAAAACAGATCAACAGATTATGGAACAACGGGGACTGTGAAGCAACACAAACAATGGCACAGACGTATGCACACACACACACACACACACGCACGCACGCACGATAACATACGCACGACTCACACACACATGGATTATATATTGTAGATATATGGTAGTGGTGGAGTAGGTGCCCGAGGGCAAACAGTGTGTTGTGAAATCTGTGAATGTATTGTAAGGTTTAAAAATAGTATAAACTGCCTTAATTTTGCTGGACCCCAGGAAGAGTAGCTGCTGCCTTGGCTTATTGAGATCCATAATAAGTACAAATTACTATTACTATTGAGACTCCCACACATTTCTAATTAATCAGAATTCTAAATGTTATGCATCTCTTATCTTATCTGAGTCTTCGTATTGCATCTCTTATCTTCTCTGAGTCTTCGTATTGCATCTCTCATCTTCTCTGAGTCTTCGTATTGCATCTCTCATCTTCTCTGAGTCTTCGTATTGCATCTCTTATCTTCTCTGAGTCTTCGTATTGCATATCTCAACTTCTCTGAGTCTTCATATTGCATCTCTCATCTTCTCTGAATCTTCGTATTGCATTTCTTATCTTCTCTGAGTCTTCATATTGCATCTCTTATCTTCTCTGAGTCTTCGTATTGCATCTCTTATCTTCTCTGAGTCTTCGTATTGCATCTCTCATCTTCTCTGAGTCTTCGTATTGCATCTCTCAACTTCTCTGAGTCTTCATATTGCATCTCTCATCTTATCTGAGTCTTCGTATTGCATCTCTCATCTTATCTGAGTCTTTGTATTGCATTTCTTATCTTCTCTGAGTCTTCGTATTGCATCTCTTATCTTCTCTGAGTCTTCGTATTGCATCTCTCATCTTCTCTGAGTCTTCGTATTGCATCTCTCATCTTCTCTGAGTCTTCGTATTGCATCTCTCATCTTCTCTGACTCTTCGTATTGCATCTCTTATCTCCTCTGAGTCTTCGTATTGCATCTCTCATCTTATCTGAGTCTTCGTATTGCATCTCTCATCTTCTCTGTGTCTTCGTATTGCTCTAATCTAGGTTGTTCCTAAAGCATAAAAACCAACATTTAAAGTTTATTTTGTGATGGAGGGATGGAGAGATGAAGGGATGAAGGGATGGAGGGATGGAGGAATGGAGGAATGAAGGGATGGAGGGAGGGAGGGATGGAGAGATGAAGGGATGAAGGGATGGTGGAATGGAGGAATGAATGGATGGAGGGATGGAGGGATGGAGGGATGGAGGAATGGAGGAATGAAGGGATGAAGGGATGGAGGGATGAAGGGATGGAGGCACTCTAGTTGTTTCACCGTAATCGTAACCAGGAATAAATGCTAGAGAAAAACAGACCCGATAAGACAAGACAAGCAGAAGCACAAGCATCGACCACGATACAAGATAAAATATACCCAAAACACAGTTCATTATCAAATCTATTATGCTCTGGTGTTGGAATGAAGAGCCTCCCCCAGTAGAGGTAGCTACGTGGAGACACATCGTATTCATTAACTCTAGGTGAGATGCTGAAATTGACTGTTCTAATTAAAACATGTAGAGGCATATAATAATAATGAACCATCAGCCTGGGATACTGAGACACTGAGACCAGGACACAACTGAACCATCAGCCTGGGATACAGAGACACTGAGACCAGGACACAACTGAACCATCAGCCTGGGATACTAAGACACTGAGACCAGGACATGACTGAACCATCAGCCTGGGATACTGAGACACTGAGACCAGGACATGACTGAACCATCAGCCTGCGATACTGAGACACTGAGACCAGGACATGACTGAACCATCAGCCTGGGATACTGAGACACTGAGACCAGGACATGACTGAACCATCAGCCTGCGATACTGAGACACTGAGACCAGGACATGACTGAACCATCAGCCTGGGATACAGAGACACTGAGACCAGGACATGACTGAACCATCAGCCTGGGATACAGAGACACTGAGACCAGGACATGACTGAACCATCAGCCTGGGATACAGAGACACTGAGACCAGGACATGACTGCATTAGCTGCCTGTCCATTCCCTGTGCGGCTTTCTCTTTTTGTGAAGAGTGACATTGAAGAGGGGTATTGTTATTCTCAATATCGCTATGGTTACATTTTTCCAGCGGAACTTCAATTATTCAAATGGTAAAAAACGTCATTGCATGCTGTGAATAAATTAGATAAATGCACACGTTCCATAATATGTTGCTATCATCATCATCCACTTAACCACGCTTGTCTATGTGATTATTAACACAGCTGTGTTAGTAGAATTTCTGCTTCTCCCAGTGATTGTTATGACTGCTGTGTTAGTAAAATTGATAACAGTTATCACAAACATTATTAACACACTAATTTCTCCAAAAGTTGAATTGCTCAGGGACACATAACACCAACACACCAATATCTCCAAATATAGAATTGATCGGGGACAGAAAAATTAACACAAACATCTCATCCCCAGACACTGTTGTCCATCTTCTCCTCTCCTCTATCATCTCATCCCCAGAAACTGTTGTCCATCTTCTCCTCAAACATCTCCTCCCCATACACTGTTGTCCATCTTCTCCTCAAACATCTCATCCCCAGACACTGTTGTCCATCCTCTCCTCTCCTCCAACATCTCATCCCCATACACTGTTGTCCATCTTCTCCTCCAACATCTCATCCCCAGACACTGTTGTCCATCCTCTCCTCCCCTCTATCATCTCATCCCCAGACACGGCTGTCCATCCTCTCCTATCCTCTAACAGTCTTTTCTCTACCATATCCATCCTCTCCTATCCTCTAACAGTCTTTTCTCTACCATGTCCATCCTCTCCTCTAACATCTCATCCCCAGACACTGCTGTCCATCCTCTCCTATCCTCTAACAGTCTTTTCTCTACCATATCCATCCTCTCCTCTCCTCTAACAGTCTTTTCTCTACCATGTCCATCCTCTCCTCTAACAGTCTTTTCTCTACCATGTCCATCCTCTCCTCTAACAGTCTTTTCTCTACCATATCCATCCTCTCCTCTAACATCTCATCCCCAGACACTGCTGTCCATCCTCCTCTCCCTCTTTTTTTCCACTGGATCCTGTCAGGACTTGACACATCGTTAGAATGCACCAACATGTCTCCATATTTCTCTCTCTGGTCAGTGGATAATCTCTCTCCAAAGGACACAGGGAGGCCAGATGCTTGTTTACTCATTCTCTCTCTCTCTCTCTCTCTATGTGTCAAACTAACAGGAGCTGTGTCTAGGATGGAGCGATGGGGGGATGGAGGAATGGAGGGATGGAGGGATGGAGGGATGAAGGGATGGAGGGATGAAGGGATGGAGGAATGGAGGGATGGAGGGATGAAGGGATGGAGGGATGGAGGGATGGAGGGATGAAGGGATGGAGGGATGGAGGGATGGAGGAATGGAGGGATGGAGGGATGGAGGGATGGAGGGATGAAGGGATGGAAGGATGAAGGGATGGAAGGATGAAGGGATGGAGAAATGGAGGGATGGAGGGATGAAGGGATGGAGGGATGAAGGGATGGAGGGATGGAGGGATGAAGGGATGGAAGGATGAAGGGATGGAGGAATGGAGGGATGAAGGGATGGAGGAATGGAGGAATGGAGGGATGAAGGGATGGAGGGATGGAGGGATGAAGGGACAGAGGGATGAAGGGATGGAGGAATGGAGGGATGAAGGGGTGGAGGGATGAAGGGATGGAGGGATGGAGGGATGAAGGGATGGAGGGATGGAGGAATGGAGGGATGAAGGGATGGAGGGATGGAGGGATGAAGGGATGGAGGGATGAAGGGATGGAGGAATGGAGGGATGAAGGGATGGAGGAATGGAGGGATGAAGGGATGGAAGGATGAAGGGATGGAGGAATGGAGGGATGAAGGGATGGAGGAATGGAGGGATGGAGGAATGGAGGGATGGAGGGATGGAGGGATGAAGGGACAGAGGGATGAAGGGATGGAGGAATGGAGGGATGAAGGGGTGGAGGGATGGAGGGATGGAGGGATGAAGGGATGGAAGGATGAAGGAATGGAGGAATGGAGGGAAGAAGGGATGGAGGAATGGAGGAATGGAGGGATGAAGGGATGGAGGGATGGAGGGATGAAGGGACAGAGGGATGAAGGGATGGAGGAATGGAGGGATGAAGGGGTGGAGGGATGAAGGGATGGAGGGATGGAGGGATGAAGGGATGGAGGGATGGAGGAATGGAGGGATGAAGGGATGGAGGGATGGAGGGATGAAGGGATGGAGGGATGAAGGGATTGAGGAATGGAGGGATGAAGGGATGGAGGAATGGAGGGATGAAGGGATGGAAGGATGAAGGGATGGAGGAATGGAGGGATGAAGGGATGGAGGAATGGAGGGATGGAGGAATGGAGGGATGAAGGGATGGAGGGATGAAGGGATGGAGGGATGGAGGGATGAAGGGACAGAGGGATGAAGGGATGGAGGAATGGAGGGATGAAGGGGTGGAGGGATGAAGGGATGGAGGGATGGAGGGATGAAGGGATGGAGGGATGGAGGAATGGAGGGATGAAGGGATGGAGGGATGGAGGGATGAAGGGATGGAGGGATGAAGGGATGGAGGAATGGAGGGATGAAGGGATGGAGGAATGGAGGAATGAAGGGATGGAAGGATGAAGGGATGGAGGAATGGAGGGATGAAGGGATGGAGGAATGGAGGGATGAAGGGATGGAGGAATGGAGGGATGGAAGGATGAAGGGATGGAGGAATGGAGGGATGAAGGGATGGAGGAATGGAGGGATGAAGGGATGGAGGAATGGAGGGATGAAGGGATGGAGGGATGGAGGAATGGAGGGATGAAGGGATGGAGGGATGGAGGAATGGAGGGATGAAGGGATGGAGGGATGAAGGGATGGAGGAATGGAGGGATGAAGGGATGGAAGGATGAAGGGATGGAGCGATGGGGGGAAAGAGGGATGTAGGGATGAAGGAATGGAGGAATGGAGGGATGAAGGGATGGAGGAATGGAGGGATGGAAGGATGAAGGGATGGAGGAATGGAGGGATGAAGGGATGGAAGGATGAAGGGATGGAGGAATGGAGGGATGAAGGGATGGAAGGATGAAGGGATGGAGGAATGGAGGGATGAAGGGATGGAGGAATGGAGGGATGAAGGGATGGAAGGATGAAGGGATGGAGGAATGGAGGGATGAAGGGATGGAGGGATGGAGGGTTGAATGGATGGAGGAATGGAGGGATGGAGGAATGGAGGGATGAAGGGATGGAGGCTCTCTTGTTGTTTCTCCGTGATCATAACCAGTAATTAGCCCTCTCCCTGGACAGAGGTAGGGAACATCATTACCACATACACACACACACACACACACACACACACACACACACACACACACACACACACACACACAGTGAATCCCCAGGACTTGTGAAATGTTGGTGTGTAACAAGTGCAGAGTGGAAGTGATTCAGTCCCTTGACTGTGTCCCAAATGGCTCCTCATTCACTGTGTTGTACAGTACTGTTGCCCAGGGCCCATATGGGACTGGATAGGGCATATGGTGCTATTTGGGACAGCTCCTTGAGTCAGATATCTCTTCCTGTAATGGCAACCAAAGTTATGTCAAACTTCACCTCCTCGTTCACCTCCTTCCTCGTCTTCCTCCTCCTCGTCTCCCTCCTCCTCGTCTTCCTCCTCGTCCACCTCCTTCCACGTCTTCCTCCTCCTCGTTCACCTCCTTCCTCGTCTTCCTCCTCCTCGTTCACCTCCTTCCTCATATTCCTTCATCCTCGTTCACCTCCTTCCTCGTCTTCCTCCTCCTCGTTCACCTCCTTCCTCGTCTTCCTCCTCCTCGTTCACCTCCTTCCTCATATTCCTCCTCCTCGTTCACCTCCTTCCTCGTCTTCCTCCTCCTCGTCCACCTCCTTCCACGTCTTCCTCCTCCTCGTTCACCTCCTTCCTCGTCTTCCTCCTCCTCGTTCACCTCCTTCCTCATATTCCTCCTCCTCGTTCACCTCCTTCCTCGTCTTCCTCCTCCTCGTTCACCTCCTTCCTCGTCTTCCTCCTCCTCGTTCACCTCCTTCCTCGTCTTCCTCCTCCTCGTTCACCTCCTTCCTCGTCTTCCTCCTCCTCGTTCACCTCCTTCCTTATCTACCTCCCTCACTCCGAAGATGAAGATGTATAAATCAATAGGAAAGTTGGAAGTACTGAACACGGAAATGGTTCCAAGCAGTCATTTTTTTCAGCAGAGGACTAGGGTTCTCAAATCATCATTCTCACGACTCCTTATGACAGTTGATCTGACCAAGAGAGGGCAGCATGGTGTTGTTGTTTTGTATGGAGAGTGGGATGGTGATGCTACAAATTCACGGGGCATGCAGGCTAGGCAGAGAGCGGTCTGCTGCAGTGAGTGAATGAAAAGCATGTGGAGATATAACTGCCCAGTGAGTGACAGGGGGAAGCTACACTGATCAACATTGATCCTTCAGCTCCGACCCTGAGCCTCCTTCTGCCCTTTCTGCCTCCACCGTGGCTATCATTGTATTATCAGCCTGCATGATGGCATTATGGCACATATGGTTCTCCTTATATATACAATACACAGGGTGACTGACAAACGGCACCCTATTTACTAGTTAGGGCCTATACGTCTCTTGACAAAAGTAGTGCACTGCCTGGGTCATTCTATTTACTAGTTAGGGCCTATACGTCTCTTGACAAAAGTAGTGCACTACCTGGGTCATTCTATTCACTAGTTAGGGCCTATACGTCTCTTGTCAAAAGTAGTGCACTGCCTGGGTCATTCCAGTCACTAGTTAGGGCCTTTACGTCTCTTGACAAAAGTAGTGCACTTTCCTGGTCACTCTATTTACTAGGGTACCAGTGAGGATTTCCTACACTGGACAACTTGTTACAGCTGTTGATAAGGGGCTCCCGAGTGGTGCAGCAATCTAAGGCACTCCATCTCAGTGCTCGAGGCGTCACTGCAGTCCCTGTTTCGAATCCAGGCTGTTTCACATCCGGCCGTGATTGGGAGTCCCATAGGGCAGCGCACAATTGGCCCGGGGTCTTGGTTTTGCCATGGTAGGCCCTCATTGTAAATAAGAATTTGTAATTAACTGACTTACTAAATTAAAATCATAAATCAGCCATTGATCATAATCAGTAGTCATTGCATTAAGATGTAGCTAAGTGGACAGCTTTTTGTAAAGAAATGTTGTAAATGCATATTGTAACTGCATAACATTTCATGTCTCCTTATGTTACAGGGTGGAAAACAGCTTTCCTGCTCACACAAATCCAAAATAATGTGTGCATTGCAAACCCAAAATGCTTCTAACTGAAAGAGTCAAAATAGTCAAAAAAGAGTCAAAAACTATAATTGATAACGTCATAAGTATGCACAATACTTGTTGGATGTGCATTTGGTGTCCAGCTGATTAGTTATGCTGCGATATTTTCCCACATTATCATCTGATCCAGGAAGGAATTTATGTAAAAAAAGTCAAAGTGCTGGAAAGAAGGTGTTTGAGAGGAAATGTCCAGAATACTTTGGTGTATCATTCGTTATGCAGGTGAAGACGGTTGTGCCTGGATCCACGTTGGATCTAATATCCCTTTGTGACTTGATGTTGATCCTCTGTTGTAAGTCTGCTTGATTTACAGCAGGGTCTCGCTAGATTTAACAGACAAAGCATCAAGGAAATGAGTTCATGTTTTCACGTGTTTTTTTTTTTGTTGGCACGTATGTGGGGTTTTTTTGGACATAGAGTCTACTGCGTGTGAATTGTGTGAGATAGACTGTTGCGCAACACACAACGCTCTTCCTGTTAATTAATGTAGAAATAATGACAACAAATGACATAGTGGGCTTATATACAATATCATCTGGTGCATTTTTTTGGGGGGTGGGGGGAATATACAAAAAAACAATACAAGGGGCTTGAAGTAGCTTCCTTGAGCTTGAATTTGGAGCTCAGTACTAGCATAGTTCAACCTTCAAAAATACATTTCCTCAACTTGGTGATTAAAAAGTTGTGGCAATTATTGAAGCCAATTTACAAGTTCTCTTGCTCCCTTATAAATTCTAATTTTTTTAGTCCGTTTTTGTGAAACATGTGGCCTTTTCATGTGTTTTCCCGCAGCTTCAATTGAAGGGTGTTGCGATACTCCGTTACGGTAAAACCACCCGTGGTTCTAATGAGGAGGACATCACACAACGTTGGCTTCAACTTGGAGTTCCATACAAAATCCTTCCATTAACAAAGGAACCTGTTTTTTTTTTTGGTCACTTTCACATTCTAAAAAGTCAATGGTGAGATTAATGCTACTGCTATTTATGGTTTGTTTACAAGTGCCTGCATCAGTCACATTTTTTAAATATATATTTTTTTATTTGACCTTTATTTAACCTCTATGGGATCGGTGTCCTCCGCCGTGGCACGTTTGAGCTAACGCAGGCTAATGTCATTAGCATGAGGTTGTAAGTAACAAGAACATTTCCCAGGACATAGACATATCTGATATGGGCAGAAAGCTTACATTCTTGTTAATCTAACTGCACTGTCCAATTTACAGTAGCTATTACAGTGAAATAATACCATGCTATTGTTTGAGGAGAGTGCACAGTTATGAACTTGAAAATGTATTAATAAACCAATTAGGCACTTTTGGGAAGTCTTGATACAACATTTTGAACAGATAAAAATGTGTAATGTGTAAAAATGTGCACATACACTGCTGCCATCTAGTGGCCAAACTCTAAATTGCGCCTGGGCTGGAATAATACATTATGGCCTTTCTCTTGCATTTCAAAGATGACGGTACAGATCTAATGTGTTATATTCTCCAACATTCATTTCACATTTCCACAAACTTCAAAGTGTTTCCTTTCAAATGGTATTAAGAATATGCATATCCTTGCTTCAGGTCCTGAGCTACAGGTAGTTAGATTTGATTTTAGGCAAAAATTGAAAAAATATCCTTATTAACTAGGAAAGTCAGTTAAGAACAAATTCTTATTTTACAATGACGGTCTAGCCCGGCCAAACCCTCCCATAACCCGAACGACACTGGGCCAATTGTGCGCCGCCCTGTGGGACTCCCGATCACAGCCGGTTGTGATACAGCCAGCATTCATCTTAAAGTGGTAATGGTTGAATTTTTTTTGTACACTTTTTGCATGCTTTTTTGGGGGAGGGGTTGTATATTAGGCCCTATATGAACAATTGTATCAATTATACAATTGTATAACATTAAGGTCAATAAATAAATAAATAAATTACAATAAAGTGCTTGAACAAGTCCTTGAATGTCCTTGAACGTGACTTGACAATGTCCTTATGAACCCTGATTTACAGGATGTCTGTTGTTGTAGAGGTGCAGTTATGGGAATATTTGCCTATATTCACTTTTATTTTCTCTAAGCACACATGTGAAACTGCATGAAAATCATTTTTATTTTTGTTTCAAACTGTTTTGAAATGTTATACAAATTTGACACATTGGACACTTTAAAAAACAAAATAGGCAATAGGAATTCCATTTGGGATGCAACCACATAAATAGTAACTAATCTATTCTGAATTGGACTTGGGGATAAATCGGTAGATATGTCAGGAACCATCAGGACATTCATATCTACATTTGAAATGATCTCATCTCAGTATTTTATAGAGCACATCATACAGAGTCCTATGATCTTGATGTGCCTATAGCTAAGGGACAATGGTATACTATGCTGACAAACAATAGAAATGCAATTTTGATTTATACACTCTTTTTTTATAAGAAATAATCTAAAAAGGTTCTTTGTCTGTCCCCATAGGAGAACCCTTGTTGGGTCGAGGTGAACCTTTTGGATCCAAGTAGACCGTTTTGGGTTCCATGTAGAACCCTACATTTGGACATTTTAGTCTTTTAGTAGACACTCTTATCCAGAGCGACTCACAGGAGCAATTCGGGTTAAGTGCCTTGCTCAAGGGCACAATGACAGATTTTTCACCTAGTCAGCTGAGGGATTTCAACCATCAACCTTTCAGTTACTGAACCAATACTCTTAACCTCTAGGCTAACTGCCGCTATGGTACCCACAATGGTTCTACCTGGAACGAAAAAGGGTTCCTCAATGGGGAGAGCAGAAGAACCCTTTTGGAACCCTTTCTTCTAAGATTGTAGAGTATATTTCTTACATTTTAAATAATTCCATTTTATATCTCTGTGAATCAGCAAAATTCCCATATGATGACAACTCTGTTTGCCTACAATAGCAAAGACCACTTTCCTTCCGATCCTCCAACCTTCCAACCCTCCAACCTTCCAACCCTCCAACCTTCCGATCCTCCAACCTTCCAACCCTCCAACCTTCCGATCCTCCAACCTTCCAACCCTCCAACCTTCCGATCCTCCAACCTTCCAACCCTCCAACCTTCCGATCCTCCAACCTTCCAACCCTCCAATCTTCCCATCCTCCAACCTTCCGATCCTCCAACCTTCCAACCCTCCAATCTTCCCATCCTCCAACCTTCCAACCCTCCAATCTTCCCATCCTCCAACCCTCCACATACTTCTGAGGAAGACAAACATAGAAAAAGAAAAAAGAAACACATTTCAGGTAAAATCTATAATCAAGATGCCTCGTCCCACCCCCTCCAGTGCAGCCAATTGGTATTCTGAAGGATCCTCTGCCCCCTATTGCGTTACCAATCTCTTAGCAGGAAGGAGGGAGAAGAGGACGCTAAGCCTCAGGATGGAAAATGCAGAGCTATGGATTAATGACCAGTAGAACACATAAAAACCGAGAGAGGGTTTATACTGTATATATCACTACAAAGTAGCACGTTCGACTGGGAGACTGGATCTCTATCTATCTACGGGGCGGTCGGAAAGTATTCAGACCCTTTGTCTTGTTACGTTACAGCCTTGTTCTAAAATCGATTCAATTATAATTTTTCCTCATCAATCTACCCCATAATGACAAAGCAAAATTAGGGTTTTTAGAATTTTCCAAAAAGTATTGAATATAAAACATAGAAATACCTTATTTTACATAAGTATTCAGACCCGTTGCTATGAGACTCTAAATTAAGCTCAGCTGCATCCTGTTTCCATTGATCATCCTTGAGATGTTTATACAACTTGATTGGAGTCCATCTGGGGTAAATTCAATTGATTCGACATGATTTGGAAAGGCACACATCTGTCTATATAAAGTCCCACAATTGACAGTGCATGTCAGAGCAAAAACCAAGCCATGAGGTTGAAGGAATTGTCCGTAGAGCTCCGAGACAGGATATTGTTGAGGTGCAGAAGATCCCTAAGAACACAGTGGCCTCCATCATTCTTAAACGGAAGCCGTTTTAATAAGGCTGCAACGTACAAAAATATGGAAGAAGTCAAAGGGTCTGAATCCCAACGCAATGTAGATGGGTATGTTATGGCGGTGAATGTTGGCAGCCAGGCAGGCAGGCATGCACTTAGGTAGACAGGCTTGCAGACAGACAGACAGGCTTGCAGACAGACAGACAGGCAGACAGACAGACAGACAGACAGACAGACAGACAGACAGACAGACAGACAGACAGACAGACAGACAGACAGAAAGGCTTGCAGACAGGCTTGCAGACAGACAGACAGACAGACAGGCAGACAGACAGACAGACAGACAGACAGACAGACAGACAGACAGACAGACAGACAGACCGACAGAAAGGCTTGCAGACAGGCTTGCAGACAGGCTTGCAGACAGACAGACAGGCTTGCAGACAGGCTTGCAGACAGACAGACAGGCTTGCAGACAGACAGACAGACAGACAGACAGACAGACAGACAGACAGACAGACAGACAGGCTTGCAGACAGACAGACAGGCAGACAGGCAGGCAGGCAGACAGACAGACAGACAGACAGACAGACAGGCAGGCAGGCAGACAGACAGACAGACAGGCTTGCAGACAGACAGACAGACAGTCAGGCTTGCAGGCAGACAGACAGACAGACAGGCAGGCAGACAGACAGACAGGCAGGCAGGCAGGCAGGCAGAAGGTCAAAGCCCTGATGTATGGATACTATTCACTACTGAATAATCCTTCTTGGTTTCCAAGGCCTCGTTTCTTTCCATACATGACCACACAGTACAGTCTGTACAGCCTTTCTGTCAGTGGCTTGCTGCTGGTTGCTATTGATTTGCCAGGTTATTGCTGCTAGCTAATTAATTATGACATAGTCAAAGTGGGAACCTTAAGAGGGAATAAGTTTCAAGGTTTTTAAAGTCGTGAGTAAAATACTGGCTACAACTTTGAGTGCATTTTTGTATATATTGCATTGCCTAATTGTAAGTATGTACTGTAGATGGTATCAGGGTGAACGGGCCGTGGCTCGGGTGGCTGAGGTCCTTGATGGTCTTCTAGATGGTATCAGGGTGAACGGGCCGTGGCTCAGGTGGCTAAGGTCCTTGATGATCTTCCAGATGGTATTGGCGTGAACGGGCCGTGGCTCGGGTGGCTAAGGTCCTTGATGATCTTCTAGATGGTATCGGGGTGAACGGGCCGTGGCTCGGGTGGCTGAGGTCCTTGATGATCTTCTAGATGGTATCGGGGTGAACGGGCCGTGGCTCGGGTGGCTAAGGTCCTTGAGGATCTTCTTGGCCTTCATGTGACACAGAGTGTTGTAGATGTCCTGGAGGACAGGCAATGTGCCCCCAGTGAAGCTTTGGGCTAACCGCACCAGTCTCTTGAGAGCCCTGTTTTTGCGGGCTGTGCAACTACCATACTAGGTGTTGAAACAGATTAAAGGTGCATCTGTAGCCTCCCAAGTGGCACAGCCATCCAAGGCATCCGTGTATCCGAGGCGTCACTAAAGATCCGGGTTTGATACCGGGCTGTGTCGCAGCCGGCCTCGACTTGGAGACACGAGGCGCCAATTGCCTCAGCGTCGTCCAGATTAGGGGAGGGTTTGGTTGGCCAGGAGGTCCTTGTCCCATCACAATCTAGCGAATCCGGGCGCATGCACGCTGACACGGTCGCCAGGTGTACGGTGTTTCCTCCGACACACTGGTGCGGCTATCTTCCGGGTTAAGCGAGCAGTGTGTCAAGAAGCAGTGCGGCTTGTTTCGGAGGACGCATGTTTCAAGAACTTCACCTCTCCCGAGTCCGTACGGGAGTTGCAGTGATGGGACAAGACTGTAACTAACAGTTGGGGAGAAAAGGAGTTTAAGAAGTAAAAAAATTAAAAATAAAATAGCAACTATTTACTAAATAACCTGAAGTAAAAAAAAATACCTAAATGAATACAAACTTAAAATAAAAAAAGAGGAAAATATAAAAATGATGAATAATTAAAGAGGATTTTATTGGCTGAATTTCTTTAACCTTCTTTGCCACATTGACCATTTCAGTTTGTCAGTGATGTGTACGCCGAGGATCTTGAAGCTTTTCACCTTCTCCACCGCGGTCCCGTCGTTGTGGATGGGGGGGGGGGGGGGGGGGGTCCTTTCTCTGTTGTCTCCTGAAGTCCAAGATCACCTCCTTCATTTTGTTGATGTTGAGGGAGAGGGTGTTTTCCTGGCACCACTCCCTCCAGGGCCCTCACCTCCTCCCTGTAGACTGTATCATCATTGCTGGTAATCAGGTCTGTTTTGTCATCTGCAAACTTGATTGAGTTGGACACGTGCATGGCATACTGTCATGGGTGAACAGGGAGTACCGGAGAGGGCTGAACACACACCCTTGTACATTGAAGTGAAGGTGTTGTTACCTACATTCACCACATGGGGTCGGGCTCTCAGAAGGTCCAGGTTTCAGACCCCGGGCCCTGAGCTCAGTGATGAGCTTTGATGGCGTTGAAGGCTGAGCTGTAGTTGATGAATGGCATTTTTACATATGTATTTCTCTTGTCCAGATGTGATAGGGCAGTGAACAGTGCTATGGTGATTGCGTCATCCGTGGATCAAATCAAAGTGTATTTGTCACGATGTGCCGAATATAACAGGCGTAGGTAGACCTTACAGTGAAATGCTTACTTACAAGCCCTTAACCAACAGTGGAATGTTTAAGTAAAAAATAGGTATTAGTTAAACAATAGATCAGTAAAGAATAGAGGTCGACCGATTATGATTGTTCAAGGACGATACCGATACTGATACCAAAAAAAAAGCCGATACCGATCAATCGGACAATTTTTTATTTATTTATATATATATATTTGTAATAATGACAATTACAACAATACTGAATGAACACTTTTAGTTTTACTTAATATAATACATAAATAAAATCAATTTTGTCTCTAATAAATAATGAAACATGTTCAATTTGGTATAAATAACGCAAAAACAAAGTGTTGGTGAAGAAAGTAAAAGTGCAATATGTGCCATGTAAAAAGCTAACCTTTAAGTTCCTTGCTCAGAACATGAGAAGATATGAAAGCTGGTGGTTCCTTTTAACATGAGTCTTCAATATTCCCAGTTAAGAAGTTTTAGGTTGTAGTTATTATAGGAATATTTCTCTCTATACCATTTGTATTTCATATACCTATAACTATTGGATGTTCTTATAGGCACTTTAGTATTTCCAACCTAATCTCGGGAGTTGATGCTTGAAGCACAGCAAAGAGCTTCTGGCAAACGCAGGCAAAGTGCTGTTTGAATGAATGCTTACGAGCCTGCTGCTGCCTACCACCGCTCAGTCGGACTGCTCTATCAAATATTAAATCATAGACTTAATTATAATATAATAAACACACAGAAATATGAGCCTTAGGTCATTAATATGGTCAAAACCAGAAACGATAATTTTGAAAACAAAATGTTTATTCTTTCAGTGAAATATGGAACCGTTACGTATTTTATCTAACAGGTGGCATCCATCAGTCTAAATATTGTTGTTTCATTGCACAACCTTTAATGTTATGTCATAATTGTGTACAATTCTGGCAAATGATTTGCGGTCTTTGTTAGGAAGAAATGGTCTTCACACAGTTCGCAACGAGTCAGGCGGCCCAAACAGCTGCATATACCCTGACTCAAGTGACACAATTTCCCTAGTTAAAAGAAATTCATGTTAGCAGGCAATATTAACTAAATATGCATGTTTAAAAATATATACTATTTTAAGAAAGGCATTGATGTTTATGGTTAGGTACACATTGGTGCAATGACAGTGCTTTCTTCACAAATGCACTTGTTAAATCATCACCCATTTGGTGAAATAGGCTGTGATTCGATGATAAATTAACAGGCACCGCATTGATTATATGCAACGCAGGACAAGCTAGATAAACTAGTAATGTCATCAACCATGTGTAGTTAACTAATGATTATGTTAAGATTGATAGTTTTTTATAAGATAAGTTTAATGCTAGCTAGCAACTTACCTTGGGTCCTTTCTGCACTCGCTTAACAGGTGTTCAGCCTGCCACGCAGTCTCCTCGTGGAGTGCAATGTAATCGGTCATAATCATCGTCCAAAAATGCTCATTACCGATTGTTATGAAAACTTGAAATTGGCCCTAATTAATCGGCCATGCCGATTAATCGGTCGAGCTCTAGTAAAGAAATACAAAATAAATAAAAAACAGTAAAATGACAGTGAAAATAACAATAGCGAGGCTATATTCAGGTGGTACTGGTACAGAGTCAATGTGCGTGGGCACCGGTTAGTCAGGCTAATTGAGGAAATATGTACATGTCGGTATATATATATGGTTAAAGTGACTATGCATAAATGATAAACAGAAAGTAGCAGCAGCGTAAAAGAGGGGGTTGGTGGGTGGGGGGTAGCGGGACACAATGCAAATAGTCCAGGTAGCCAATGTGCGGGGACACCGGTTAGTTGGGCTAAATGAGATACTATGTATGTAAACGTGTAGTTAAGGTGACTCTGTTGGGGGCAGTATTCTAATTGTAGTGGGTTTAGGTTGTCTGGTGGAGGTGATATGATCCTTAACACACTTCAATGTCTTTACTCACGTTGGCCGTAGAGAACGAGAGCACACAGTCCTCGTGAGCGGCGTTGGCTCGTGACGGCGGCACTGTGTTTTTCTCTGAGCGGGTGTTTCGGGAGAAAGGCTTCTGTGTCCATGACGTGGCTGGTTTTCCCTTTATGATCTGTGATTGTCTGGAGTGACTGACACATACGTCTTAGGTATGAGCCGTTGAATTGCTCTGTCATTTTGCCTGTTTTATTGCCTTATGGAGGGCATTGCTTATGGAGGGCATTGTTGGACTGTTTTACTGCCTTATGGAGGGCATTGATGGACTGTTTTACTGCCTTATGGAGGGCATTGATGGACTGTTTTACTGCCTTATGGAGGGCATTGCTGGACTGTTTTACTGCCTTATGGAGGGCATTGCTGGACTGTTTTACTGCCTTATGGAGGGCATTGCTGGACTGTTTTACTGCCTTATGGAGGGCATTGCTGGACTGTTTTACTGCCTTATGGAGGGCATTGCTGGACTGTTTTACTGCCTTATGGAGGGCATTGCTGGACTGTTTTACTGCCTTATGGAGGGCATTGTTGGACTGTTTTACTGCCTTATGGAGGGCATTGCTGGACTGTTTTACTGCCTTATGGAGGGCATTGCTGGACTGTTTTACTGCCTTATGGAGGGCATTGATGGACTGTTTTACTGCCTTATGGAGGGCATTGATGGACTGTTTTACTGCCTTATGGAGGGCATTGCTGGACTGTTTTACTGCCTTATGGAGGGCATTGCTGGACTGTTTTACTGCCTTATGGAGGGCATTGTTGGACTGTTTTACTGCCTTATGGAGGGCATTGCTGGACTGTTTTACTGCCTTATGGAGGGCATTGCTGGACTGTTTTACTGCCTTATGGAGGGCATTGATGGACTGTTTTACTGCCTTATGGAGGGCATTGATGGACTGTTTTACTCGCCCATGTTCCCATTCACCTTGCTGTGGTTAAATGTGGTGGTTCACACTTTCAGTTCTGCGCAAAAGCAAAATGTTCTTATCATCATAGTGGGAACAACATCGTCTATGCACTTCCTGATGAGCTCAGTCACCGAGTCAATGTACACACCAATGATATTCTCAGAGGCAACCCGGAACATATACCAGTCTGCATAATCAAAACAATCTTGAAACATAGATTGACCAACATTGAACAGTCCCAACCACAGGTATATCCTGTTTAAGTTTCTGCCTGTAGGAGGGGAGGATCAGAATGGAGGCATGATCTGATTAGCCAAAGGGAGGGCGGAGGAGGGCCTTGTATTCCAAACTACTAAAAGCTAGCCATATTTCACTGTCAGTCAGTCAGAACACAACTCAAACTGTAGCTAAGAAAACAGTGCAGTGTGCAAATACATGCTTGCTAGCATCAGATACATGCTTGCTAGCATCAGATACATGCTTGCTAGCATCAAATACATGCTTGCTAGCATCAAATACATGCTTGCTAGCATCAGATACATGCTTGCTAGCATCAGATACATGCTTGCTAGCATCAGATACATGCTTGCTAGCATCAGAAAAACTCACCAGTTTGGATCATCAAGAATATATTCCAGTGAATTTTCTTTATTTTTCAGCTTCAGACCAGTGCCTATTTCTCACCTAAAACATAGGTGTTTGTTTTAAGATGTTTTCAGACCCCTTGACTTGTTCTACATTTTGTTACATTTTGTTACGTTACAGCCTCATTCTAAAATGGATTCAATCGTTTTTTTTCCCTCATCAATCTACACACTTTACTTGTTAATCACTGACAAGTTAGTGCTCTATACTGCTCTATACAGTGGCAAGAAAGAATATGTGAACCCTTTGGAATTACCTAGATTTCTGCGTGAATTGGTCATCAGATTTGATCTGTTCTTCATCTAAGACACAACAAGAGCCAAACATAGTGTGCTTAAACTAATAACACACAAATTAATGTATTGTTCTTGTCTACATTGAATAAATCATTTAAACATTCATAGTGTAGATTGGAAAAAGTTAGTGAACCCCTAGGCTAATGACTTCTCCAAAAGCTAATTGGAGTCAGGAGTTAGCTAACATGGAGACCAATCAATGAGACGAGACTGGAGATGTTGGTTAGAACTGCCTTGCTCTATAAAAAACTCACAAAATTTGAGTTTGCTTTTCACAAAAAGCATTGCCTGATGTGAATCATGCCTCGAACAAAAGAGATCTCAGAAGAACTAAGAATACAATTGTTGACTTGCATAAAGCTGGAAAGGGTAACAAAGTATCTCTAAAAGCCTTGATGTTCATCAATCCACGATAACACAAATTGTCTATAAATGGAGAAAGTTCAGCACTGTTGCTACTCTTCCTAGGAGTTGCCTTCCTGCAAAGATGACTGCAAGAGCACAGCGCAGAATGCTCAATGAGGTTAAGAAGAATCCTAGTGTCAGCTAAAGACTTACAGAAATCTCTGGAAAATTCTACCATCTATGTTGACAAGGCTACGATACGTAAAACACTAAACAAGAATGGTGTTCATGGGACGACACCACGGAAGAAGCCACTGCAAAAAAATACATTGCTGCAATACATTGCTGCAAGTCTGAAGTTTGCAAAAGTGCACCTGAATGTTCCACAGCGCTACTGGTAAAATATTCTGTGGACAGATGAAACTACTGTTGAGTTGTTTGGAAGGAACACACAACACTATGTGTGGGGAAAAAAGGCACAGCACCGACATCAAAACCTCATCCCAACTGTAAAGTATGGTGGAGGGAGCATCATGGTTTGGGGCTGTTTTGCTGCCTCAGGGCCTGGACAGCATGCTATCATCGATGGAAAAATGAATTCCCAAGTTTATCAAGACATTTTGCAGGGGAATGTAAGGCTGTCTGTCCGCCAATTGAAGCTCAACAGAAGTTGGGTGATGCAACATAACAACAATTACCCAAAGAACAGAATGGCTTCAATAGAAGAAAATACGCCTCAACCCGACTGAGATGCTGTGGCATGACCTCAAGAGAGCAGTTCACACCAGACATCCCAAGAATATTGTGTAGTTTTGTAAAGAGGAAATGGTACAAAATTCCTCCTGACCGTTGTGCAGGTCTGATCCGTAACTACAGAAAACATTTGGTTGAGGTTATTACTGCCAAAGGAGGGTCAACCAGTTATTAAATTCAAGCGTTCACATACTTTAGCCACTCTACGCAGTGAATGTTTACACGGTGTGTTCAATAAACACATCGAAATGTATAATTATTTGTGTGTCATTAGTTTAAGCAGACTGTGTTTGTCTATTGTTGTGACCTAGATGAAGACCAGATCAGAATTTAGGACCAATTTATGCAGAAATCCAGGTATTTCCAAAGGCTTCACATATTTGTTCTTGCCACTGTACATATATTAAAGGTTCAGAAGCATCCTCCTTAATTTGAGCAGTTGCTATTGACAACCTACATCCCCAATAGAAGTTATGAGTAACCTAGAAACGGAGGAGGACACAACGATAGAGGAAGATGAGAGCATGTTACAATCACCAGTTAGACACAAGACAACCTTGGGTGGTATTTTCTTGCCAGCATACTACAGAACCTGGACATGCTGCTTCCATCTGAATATATATTTTATTTCCATCACAGGGGACAATAGAGGTCTCCAATGTCTCATATGTGCGATAACCTCCCTGGAAATATAAACCTTCCTACACATTTGTTCATGAGCAGAGCTCTACATGTATTTTGACAATGGTTTATTAAGAATCAATAAACATCTCCACCACCCCCACAAGGTAATTTCCATAGTATGAAAACTATGTCTTTAAAAGCAACATCACAGAAGGTTTGTATGTCTTCATGTTTTTCTGACGTTTGAAAGCCTCCATGTATCCATCCAATGGAGGGGACCCTGAACTTGAACCTATTCTAATTATGGCTATTTCATTCCGATCACAATAGTACTGCTTTGGTTTAAGTTGCATATATTTAGTTTTTACAGTTGTAAAGTTTATTTAGGGGGACATAAGACGCCGTTTATTTTGTTCTCAGGACCCTGACGAAGAATTGAAATCTCGAGTCCCACTGTTAATTTGTGTGTGTTGGGGCACCCGGAGAAGTACATTTCAATTCCTGATCCTTTAAGGTCAACACGCTCGCTTCCTTCCTTGTTTTATTCTGAGGGGAAATTACTCTCAGTAAAAGAAAACTGAAGGAAATCAGAGAGGAGGAATTTAATCCCTGGTAGAAGTTTAAGCTCACGGAGACCATCGCTATTAGTCTGGTGGTGTTGGCAGAGCCAGAGGACCGACTACTCACTCTCATCTTGTCATGTCTGGCAGGCAGACCTGGGTTCAAATAGTATTTTCATTTTTTTCAAATCCTTTAACTGTCTGCCTGGAGTGAAAAATGGACCAGATCACTGTTTCCATTTGGCTCAATCAAGCCCAGGCTAAAGTGGTTGAAAGGATTTCAAACAGTATTTGAATCCAGGACTGCTAGTAAGAGAGAAGTAGACAGCAGCAGATGGCTTGGACGACTAACATCCTGATGGACGCATGCGTGTCTCGTCCCCTAGCTCTCCTTTCCCTCCCAGCCAGAAGGTCACAGAGGTGGGCTGTAGAGTAATTGGTGACTGGCTGGGAGACCAGACACTGCAGGTTTAGCTCTTAATTGGCAATTGTAAATAACAAATGAAACTGATGGCTCAAATTACCCGTACCACAAAGCTTCTGCTACAACTCATTAATTGCCTCCTGAAACGTGACACACAATAACAAATGGTTGTGGTGGGATGCTGGATGCTGCCAGGTTGCCATTGTATGCTGGGTTGATATGAGACAGAGTGTCCGAACCAAATGGCACCCTATTCCCTATATAGTGCACTACTTTTGACCAGAGTCCATAGGGAATAGGATTCCATTTGAGACCCTACACAGAGAGAGGGACATATCAAGGTGGTAGGGTAGCAGATTGTTAATATCGGCCGTTTCATCTGGCCGGATGTGAAATAAACGGCAATGGGGCTTGCAGGTGGCACGGCACAACACGGCGCGGATGCATAATGGGACGGAGCAGGGCCTAATGAACTGAGACATCGTTTTTCACTGCGTACCACGGCAATGTCAAGGTGTTGCAACATGCCGTTTTGTGTTGTGAGGATGTGGAGGAAGTGAAGGACATGGAGGACGGGGAGGACGTGGAGGAAGTGGAGGAAGTGGAGGACGTGGAGGAAGTGGAGGATGTGGAGGATGTGGAGGACGTGGAGGAAGTGGAGGATGTGGTGGATGTGGAGGATGTGGAGGAAGTGGAGGACGTGGAGGACATGGAGGACGTGGAGGAGGTGGAGGATGTGGAGGAAGTGGAGGATGTGGAGGAAGTGGAGGAAGTGGAGGATGTGGAGGAAGTGGAGGATGTGGAGGAAGTGGAGGACGTGGAGGACGTGGAGGAAGTGGAGGAAGTGGAGGAAGTGGAGAACGTGGAGGATGTGGAGGATGTGGAGGACATGGAGGAAGTGGAGGACATGGAGGACGTGGAGGAAGTGGAGGACATGGAGGACGTGGAGGAAGTGGAGGAAGTGGAGGACGTGGAGGACGTCGAGGAAGTGGAGGATGTGGAGGATGTGGAGGAAGTGGAGGGTGTGGAGGATGTGGAGGACGTGGAGGACGTGGAGGACGTGGAGGAAGTGGAGGATGTGGAGGATGTGGAGGAAGTGGAGGGTGTGGAGGAAGTGAAGGATGTGGAGGAAGTGGAGGAAGTGGAGGATGTGGAGGAAGTGGAGGACGTGGAGGAAGTGGAGGATGTGGAGGACGTGGAGGAAGTGGAGGATGTGGAGGAAGTGGAGGATGTGGAGGAAGTGGAGGACGTGGAGGAAGTGGAGGATGTGGAGGAAGTGGAGGATGTGGAGGATGTGGAGGAAGTGGAGGATGTGGAGGATGTGGAGGACGTGGAGGATGTGGAGGACATGGAGGACGTGGAGGACGTGGAGGAAGTGGAGGATGTGGAGGAAGTGGAGGAAGTGGAGGATGTGGAGGAAGTGGAGGACGTGGAGGACCTGGAGGAAGTGGAGGACGTGGAGGACGTGGAGGATGTGGAGGATCTGGAGGAAGTGGAGGACGTGGAGGAAGTGGAGGATGTGGAGGATCTGGAGGAAGTGGAGGAAGTGGAGGAAGTGGAGGATGTGGAGGACGTGGAGGACGTGGAGGACGTGGAGGAAGTGGAGGACGTGGAGGATGTGGTGGATGTAGAGGACATGGCCGTTAGCATGCAGGGATCTTAATCAAAGCAACAACATCTGTGTCTGGACAATGTCTTGGTATTGTTGCCCATACACCATTCATGATAACCAATATGAAACGGTTGGCTTGAGAAATCCCCAATCAAGCCGTTCCAAATCCAACTAAGGGTTGTCCATTAGAGGTGGTTTCCTCTGCTCCTCTGCGTCAGTCGGCCACACATCTACAGAATTAGTCAGGCTGGCCCTGTTCATAAGCTTGGCGGGGACAGACATAGTACCTTTTTAGTAGAAGTCTAGCAAGCAGTCATGTAGCACAAGTATGTGTTAAGGGTGGGATTTTGACTGATGATGGGGAAACGTTGCGGCTGCAGTGGCATTTGATTTACTGGCTCTCTCACCCCTGTAATGAGGAGTAATTCTGCCTTGACACCCTCCATCCCCCCTCTATCCCTCTTCCTCATCCGTCCATCCCCCCGCCACCCTCTCCTTCTACCAGCTAGCAGCAGCTCCCACCCACCACCCACCCCTATGTGGAGGACTGTCACAGCGGCAGCTCGGTCAAATCTTCCCTACTACATCTTCCACAGGAAATAATAATTTGACAATCACCTTCTTGACCAAATTATTTTGCATGTATCTTCATTACGGACCAATAGAGAGAGACTGACCTCGCCATAGTAAATGTCCGGCAAGGAGATAACTTTGGATGATTTATGTTTCTGTCTGGAAAATAAAGTTATTTAGTGTAAGTTCAAAGGCTAAGTAAATCATCATTAGAACCTGAATAGGAATAGATTGACTCAGGCAGTTGCAGGTTGTAAAGAATTGACATTCAGAACTGAAATGCAAAGCAAGCCATATTTCTGATATCTGTTTTCAGTCAACTCGCCTTTGGAGGAGAGGAGTGAAAACTAAACACTAACCCTTGGAGGAGAGGAGTGAAAACTAAACACTAACCCTTGGAGGAGAGGAGAGGAGTGAAAACTAAACCCTAACCCTTGGAGGAGAGGAGAGGAGTGAAAACTAAACACTAAAACCTTGGAGGAGAGGAGTGAAAACTAAACCCTAACCCTTGGAGGAGAGGAGAGGAGTGAAAACTAAACACTAACCCTTGGAGGAGAGGGGTGAAAACTAAACACTAACCCTTGGAGGAGAGGAGTGAAAACTAAACACTAACCCTTGGAGGAGAGGGGTGAAAACTAAACACTAACACTTGGAGGAGAGGAGAGGGGTGAAAACTAAACACTAACCCTTGGAGGAGAGTAGAGGAGTGAAAACTAAACCCTAACCCTTGGAGGAGAGGAGTGAAAACTAAACCCTAACCCTTGGAGGAGAGGAGAGGAGTGAAAACTAAACCCTAACCCTTGGAGGAGAGTAGAGGAGTGAAAACTAAACACTAACCCTTGGAGGAGAGGAGAGGAGTGAAAACTAAACCCTAACCCTTGGAGGAGAGGAGTGAAAACTAAACCCTAACCCTTGGAGGAGAGGAGAGGAGTGAAAACTAAACCCGAACCCTTGGAGGAGAGTAGAGGAGTGAAAACTAAACCCTAACCCTTGGAGGAGAGGAGTGAAAACTAAACCCTAACCCTTGGAGGAGAGGAGAGGAGTGAAAACTAAACCCTAACCCTTGGAGGAGAGGAGAGGAGTGAAAACTAAACACTAAAACCTTGGAGGAGAGGAGTGAAAACTAAACCCTAACCCTTGGAGGAGAGGAGAGGAGTGAAAACTAAACACTAACCCTTGGAGGAGAGGGGTGAAAACTAAACACTAACCCTTGGAGGAGAGGAGTGAAAACTAAACACTAACCCTTGGAGGAGAGGGGTGAAAACTAAACACTAACACTTGGAGGAGAGGAGAGGGGTGAAAACTAAACACTAACCCTTGGAGGAGAAGGGTGAAAACTAAACACTAACCCTTGGAGGAGAGGAGTGAAAACTAAACACTAACCATTGGAGGAGAGGGGTGAAAACTAAACACTAACCCTTGGAGGAGAGGAGTGAAAACTAAACACTAACCCTTGGAGGAGAGGAGTGAAAACTAAACACTAACCCTTGGAGGAGAGGAGTGAAAACTAAACACTAACCCTTGGAGGAGAGGAGTGAAAACTAAACACTAACCCTTGGAGGAGAGCAGAGGAATGAAAACTAAACCCTAACCCTTGGAGGAGAGGAGAGGAGTGAAAACTAAACACTAACCCTTGGAGGAGAGGAGTGAAAACTAAACACTAACCCTTGGAGGAGAGGAGAGGAGTGAAAACTAAACACTAACCCTTGGAGGAGAGGAGTGAAAACTAAACACTAACCCTTGGAGGAGAGGGGTGAAAACTAAACAATAACCCTTGGAGGAGAGGAGAGGAGTGAAAACTAAACACTAACCCTTGGAGGAGAGGAGTGAAAACTAAACACTAACCCTTGGAGGAGAGGAGAGGAGTGAAAACTAAACACTAACCCTTGGAGGAGAGGGGTGAAAACTAAACAATAACCCTTGGAGGAGAGGAGAGGAGTGAAAACTAAACACTAACCCTTGGAGGAGAGGAGTGAAAACTAAACATTAACCCTTGGAGGAGAAGGGTGAAAACTAAACACTAACCCTTGTAGGAGAGGAGTGAAAACTAAACACTAACCCTTGGAGGAGAGGAGTGAAAACTAAACACTAACCCTTGGAGGAGAGGAGAGGAGTGAAGACTAAACACTAACCCTTGGAGGAGAAGGGTGAAAACTAAACACTCACCCTTGGAGGAGAGGAGTGAAAACTAAACACTAACCCTTGAAGGAGAGGAGTGAAATCTAAACACTAACCCTTGGAGGAGAGGAGTGAAAACTAAACACTAACCCTTGGAGGAGAGGAGAGGAGTGAAAACTAAACACTAACCCTTGGAGGAGAGGAGTGAAAACTAAACACTAACCCTTGGAGGAGAGGAGAGGAGTGAAAACTAAACCCTAACCCTTGGAGGAGAGGAGAGGAGTGAAAACTAAACACTAACCCTTGGAGGAGAGGAGTGAAAACTAAACACTAACCCTTGGAGGAGAGGAGTGAAAACTAAACCCTAACCCTTGGAGGAGAGGAGAGGAGTGAAAACTAAACACTAACCCTTGGAGGAGAGGAGTGAAAACTAAACCCTAACCCTTGGAGGAGAAGAGAGGAGTGAAAACTAAACCCTAACCCTTGGAGGAGAGGAGAGGAGTGAAAACTAAACCCGAACCCTTGGAGGAGAGTAGAGGAGTGAAAACTAAACCCTAACCCTTGGAGGAGAGGAGTGAAAACTAAACCCTAACCCTTGGAGGAGAGGAGAGGAGTGAAAACTAAACCCTAACCCTTGGAGGAGAGTAGAGGAGTGAAAACTAAACACTAACCCTTGGAGGAGAGGAGAGGAGTGAAAACTAAACCCTAACCCTTGGAGGAGAGGAGAGGAGTGAAAACTAAACCCTAACCCTTGGAGGAGAGGAGAGGAGTGAAAACTAAACACTAACCCTTGGAGGAGAAGGGTGAAAACTAAACACTAACCCTTGGAGGAGAGGAGTGAAAACTAAACACTAACCATTGAAGGAGAGGGGTGAAAACTAAACACTAACCCTTGGAGGAGAGGAGTGAAAACTAAACACTAACCCTTGGAGGAGAGGAGTGAAAACTAAACACTAACCCTTGGAGGAGAGGAGTGAAAACTAAACACTAACCCTTGGAGGAGAGGAGTGAAAACTAAACACTAACCCTTGGAGGAGAGGAGTGAAAACTAAACACTAACCCTTGGAGGAGAGGAGTGAAAACTAAACACTAACCCTTGGAGGAGAGGAGTGAAAACTAAACACTAACCCTTGGAGGAGAGCAGAGGAGTGAAAACAAAACCCTAACCCTTGGAGGAGAGGAGAGGAGTGAAAACTAAACACTAACCCTTGGAGGAGAGGAGTGAAAACTAAACACTAACCCTTGGAGGAGAGGAGAGGAGTGAAAACTAAACACTAACCCTTGGAGGAGAGGAGTGAAAACTAAACACTAACCCTTGGAGGAGAGGGGTGAAAACTAAACAATAACCCTTGGAGGAGAGGAGAGCAGTGAAAACTAAACACTAACCCTTGGAGGAGAGGAGTGAAAACTAAACACTAACCCTTGGAGAAGAGGAGAGGAGTGAAAACTAAACACTAACCCTTGGAGGAGAGGAGTGAAAACTAAACATTAACCCTTGGAGGAGAAGGGTGAAAACTAAACACTAACCCTTGTAGGAGAGGAGTGAAAACTAAACACTAACCCTTGGTGGAGAGGAGTGAAAACTAAACACTAACCCTTGGAGGAGAGGAGAGGAGTGAAGACTAAACACTAACCCTTGGAGGAGAAGGGTGAAAACTAAACACTAACCCTTGGAGGAGAGGAGTGAAAACTAAACACTAACCCTTGGAGGAGAGGAGTGAAATCTAAACACTAACCCTTGGAGGAGAGGAGTGAAAACTAAACACTAACCCGTGGAGGAGAGGAGAGGAGTGAAAACTAAACCCTAACCCTTGGAGGAGAGGAGAGGAGTTAAAACTAAACACTAACCCTTGGAGGAGAGGAGTGAAAACTAAACACTAACCCTTGGAGGAGAGGAGAGGAGTGAAAACTAAACCCTAACCCTTGGAGGAGAGGAGAGGAGTGAAAACTAAACACTAACCCTTGGAGGAGAGGAGTGAAAACTAAACACTAACCCTTGGAGGAGAGGAGAGGAGTGAAAACTAAACCCTAACCCTTGGAGGAGAGGAGAGGAGTGAAAACTAAACCCGAACCCTTGGAGGAGAGTAGAGGAGTGAAAACTAAACCCTAACCCTTGGAGGAGAGGAGTGAAAACTAAACCCTAACCCTTGGAGGAGAGGAGAGGAGTGAAAACTAAACCCTAACCCTTGGAGGAGAGTAGAGGAGTGAAAACTAAACACTAACCCTTGGAGGAGAGGAGAGGAGTGAAAACTAAACCCTAACCCTTGGAGGAGAGGAGAGGAGTGAAAACTAAACCCGAACCCTTGGAGGAGAGGAGTGAAAACTAAACCCTAACCCTTGGAAGAGAGGAGAGGAGTGAAAACTAAACATTAACCCTTGGAGGAGAAGGGTGAAAACTAAACACTAACCCTTGTAGGAGAGGAGTGAAAACTAAACACTAACCCTTGGAGGAGAGGAGTGAAAACTAAACACTAACCCTTGGAGGAGAGGAGAGGAGTGAAGACTAAACACTAACTCTTGGAGGAGAAGGGTGAAAACTAAACACTAACCCTTGGAGGAGAGGAGAGGAGTGAAAACTAAACCCTAACCCTTGGAGGAGAGGAGAGTAGTGAAAACTAATCACTAACCCGTGGAGGAGAGGAGTGAAAACTAAACACTAACCCTTGGAGGAGAGGAGAGGAGTGAAAACTAAACCCTAACCCTTGGAGGAGAGGAGAGGAGTGAAAACTAAACACTAACCCTTGGAGGAGAGGAGTGAAAACTAAACCCTAACCCTTGGAGGAGAGGAGAGGAGTGAAAACTAAACCCTAACCCTTGGAGGAGAGGAGATGAGTGAAAACTAAACCCGAACCCTTGGAGGAGAGTAGAGGAGTGAAAACTAAACCCTAACCCTTGGAGGAGAGGAGAGGAGTGAAAACTAAACCCTAACCCTTGGAGGAGAGGAGAGGAGTGAAAACTAAACCCTAACCCTTGGAGAAGAGGAGAGGAGTGAAAACTAAACCCTAACCCTTGGAGGAGAGGAGAGGAGTGAAAACTAAACCCTAACCCTTGGAGGAGAGGAGAGGAGTGAAAACTAAACCCTAACCCTTGGAGGAGAGGAGAGGAGTGAAAACTAAACCCTAACCCTTGGAAGAGAGGAGAGGAGTGAAAACTAAACCCTAACCCTTGGAGGAGAGGAGTGAAAACTCAATTTTAATGAGTTGATGTGAGTCATGCTGTGAAGTGAATGAGTCCCAAATGTAGTACCCCTTAACCAAATAACCCTCTAACACTTACCCTAACCTTAACCATAATAGCTGTCAGCTGTAACATGTCATCTACTACACAAAGCTACAAAATGAGAAAGCGCCAAGGTTTGAAGTCTCAAACAAACGCAGAATGTCAAATACATGCCCGTAAAGAAAGAGAGAGAACTATACCAGGCATCCAACGCTTTGCTGTTTTTTCCAAGCCATATTCATTATGTATCCTTCCCATGAGAGTAGGAGTCAACTGTAATCTCTTTCTTACAGATAAAAACAGAATGGAAAGAGACTTCCCTTTTTCTTGTAAGAAGTCTTAATTAGCCGAAGCAGAGGCAATCACCACTTTACTTTCCTCATTTTGAATGCATCTAGTCTAGAAGAACCCAAAGCATCAAAAGGCGTTGTTTCACAGCAACAGGAGGAACACGAACAGAGCTAGCTCCTCTCCTCCTTTACTCCAGGATATTTTTCATTTTAATATGCAAGCAAACCCAGCTATTGTCTTTACCACATGACTGGCGCTAACCCTGAACATCACTGATCTACTACACTCATTAAAATGTTATTCACTGATTAAATAGCACGGGCCTTGTCACTGGCACATAATAATGAGTCTTCCATTTCACTCATCCAGCACTAATATGTTCCTCACTGCCAGTCTGTCTCGTACGTTGGCCTGTGAAGGGGTATGTTTCCTCACTGCCAGTCTGTCTGGTACGCTGGCCTGGGAAGGGGCATATTTCCAAACTGCCAGTCTGTCTGGTACGCTGGCCTGTGAAGGGGCATACAGTGCCTTGCGAAAGTATTTGGCCCCCTTGAACTTTGCGACCTTTTGCCACATTTCAGGCTTCAAACATAAAGATATAAAACTGTATTTTTTTGTGAAGAATCAACAACAAGTGGGACACAATCATGAAGTGGAACGACATTTATTGGATATTTGAAACTTTTTTAACAAATCAAAAACTGAAAAATTGGGTGTGCAAAATTATTCAGCCCCCTTAAGTTAATACTTTGTAGCGCCACCTTTTGCTGCGATTACAGCTGTAAGTCGCTTGGGGTATGTCTCTATCAGTTTTGCACATCGAGAGACTGACATTTTTTCCCATTCCTCCTTGCAAAACAGCTCGAGCTCAGTGAGGTTGGATGGAGAGCATTTGTGAACAGCAGTTTTCAGTTCTTTCCACAGATTCTCGATTGGATTCAGGTCTGGACTTTGACTTGGCCATTCTAACACCTGGATATGTTTATTTTTGAACCATTCCATTGTAGATTTTGCTTTATGTTTTGGATCATTGTCTTGTTGGAAGACAAATCTCTGTCCCAGTCTCAGGTCTTTTGCAGACTCCATCAGGTTTTCTTCCAGAATGGTCCTGTATTTGGCTCCATCCATCTTCCCATCAATTTTAACCATCTTCCCTGTCCCTGCTGAAGAAAAGCAGGCCCAAACCATGATGCTGCCACTACCATGGCAGTGGGGATGGTGTGTTCAGCTGTGTTGCTTTTACGCCAAACATAACGTTTTGCATTGTTGCCAAAAAGTTCAATTTTGGTTTCATCTGACCTGAGCACCTTCTTCCACATGTTTGGTGTGTCTCCCAGGTGGCTTGTGGCAAACTTTAAACGACACTTTTTATGGATATCTTTAAGGAATGGCTTTCTTCTTGCCACTCTTCCATAAAGGCCAGATTTGTGCAATATACAACTGATTGTTGTCCTATGGACAGAGTCTCCCACCTCAGCTGTAGATCTCTGCAGTTCATCCAGAGTGATCATGGGCCTCTTGGCTGCATCTCTGATCAGTCTTCTCCTTGTATGAGCTGAAAGTTTAGAGGGACGGCAAGGTCTTGGAAGATTTGCAGTGGTCTGATACTCCTTCCATTTCAATATTATCGCTTGCACAGTGCTCCTTGGGATGTTTAAAGCTTGGGAAATCTTTTTGTATCTAAATCCGGCTTTAAACTTCTTCACGACAGTATCTCGGACCTGCATGGTGTGTTCCTTGTTCTTCATGATGCTCTCTGCGCTTTTAACGGACCTCTGAGACTATCACAGTGCAGGTGCATTTATACGGAGACTTGATTACACACAGGTGGATTGTATTTATCATCATTAGTCATTTAGGTCAACATTGGATCATTCAGAGATCCTCACTGAACTTCTGGAGAGAGTTTGCTGCACTGAAAGTAAAGGGGCTGAATAATTTTGCACGCCCAATTTTTCAGTTTTTGATTTGTTAAAAAAGTTTGAAATATCCAAGAAATGTTGTTCCACTTCATGATTGTGTCCCACTTGTTGTTGACTCTTCACAAAAAAATACAGTTTTATATCTTTATGTTTGAAGCCTGAAATGTGGCAAAAGGTCGCAAAGTTCAAGGGGGCCGAATACTTTCGCAAGGCACTGTATTTCCAAACTGCCAGTCTGTCTAGTACGCTGGCCTGTGAAGGAGCATATTTCCAAACTGCCAGTCTGTCTAGTACGCTGGCCTGTGAAGGAGCACATTTCCAAACTGCCAGTCTGTCTGGTACGCTGGCCTGTGAAGGGGCATATTTCTACCCTGTGTATATGAACGCCGAGGTCAACGTTGGAAGGCTAGTGGTGGAATGCTGCTGAGAGAAACACGGTGTGTGGCTGTGTTTTTGTATTAAAGAGACAGTAGCAGCATTGGAATAAATAGATATTGATAATATAATATGCAGATATAAGATAGTTGGTGAATTGGTGAGCTGTGACCTCCTGCAAACAACTGTTTTCAAAACCCTCTAACCTGTAGCGTTTCATCTAAAACTTCTTAACTTTAGTATTTGTATTTATTATGGATATCCAATAGTTCCTGCCAAGGAAGCAGGTACTCTTCCTGGGGTTTGTTATGGATCCCCATTAGTTCCTGCCAAGGCAGCAGCTACTCTTCCTGGGGTTTATTATGGATCCCCATTAGTTCCTGCCAAGGCAGCAGCTACTCTTCCTGGGGTTTATTATGGATCCCCATTAGTTCCTGCCAAGGCAGCAGCTACTCTTCCTGGGGTCCAGCAAAATTGAGGCAGTTATAAAAATGTAACAATACATTCACAGATTTCACAACACACTGTGTGCCCTCAGGCCCCTACTCCACCACTACCACAGATCTACAGTATTAAATCCATGTGTACGTGTGTGTATAATGTACATGTCATCGTGTGTGTATGTATGCTTGTGTCTGTGCCTATGTTTGTGTTGCTTATCAGTCCCTGCTGTTCCATAACGTTTATTTGTATTTATTTATAAATCTAAGTTTACCGCTTGCATCAGTTACTTGATGTGGAATAGAGTTCCATGTAGTCATGGCTCTATGTAGTACTGTGGAATAGAGTTCCATGTAGTCATGGCTCTATGTAGTACTGTGTGCCTCCCATAGTCTGTTCTGGACTTGGGGACTGTGAAGAGCTGTGTGGCAGATGTTCAAACAGACGTTCAAACAGCATTTAAACATCTCAAAGCCTCTCATAAATACAAGTAATGATGAAGTCAATCTCTCCTCCACATTGAGCCAGGAGAGATTGACATGCATATTATTAATATTAGCTCTCCGTGTGCATCCACGGGCCAGTCGTGCTACCATGTTCTGATACAATTGTAATTTTCTTAGTCCATTTTTGTGGCACCTGACCACATGACTCAACAGTAGTCCAGGTTCGACAAAACAAGGGCCTGTAGGACCTGCCTTATTTATTATTTATTATATTTATAACTCTCCCCATCTCCCCATCACCTCAACTTGCTCAGTTTCCACATTATTCATTACAATATTTAGTTGCAGTTTAGTGAATTATTTGTCCCAAATATAATGCTTTTAGTTTAATAAATATTTAGAACAAACTTATTCCTTGCCACCCACCATGAAAATAACTGCACTTTTTTGTTAAGTGTTGCAGTCATTTCAATCACTGTAGTAGCTGATATGTACAGTGTTGAATTATCTGCATACATAGACACATAGACTTTCAGTCAGTGGCATGTCATTAGTAAAAAAAATGAAAACTTAATGGGCCTAGACAGCTCCCCTGGGGAATTCCTGATTCTACCTGGATAATGTTGGAGAGGCTTACATTAAAGAACATCCTCTGTGTTCTGTTAGACAGGTAACTCTCTATCCACAATATATTAGGGGTTGTAAAGCCATAACGCATAAGGTTGTCCAGCAGCAGACTATGATCGATAATGTCAAAAGCTGCACTGAAGTCTAACAAAACAGCAACCAGAATATTTTTATTCTAAATTTCCCTCTGTCAATCATCAGTCATTTGCGTAAGTGCTGTGCTTGTTGAACTTTCTTCCCTCTAGGCATGCTGAACATTTATTGTTCAAATTTGTTTACTGTAGCATTGTGTCTGGTCAAACACAATTTTTTCCAAAAGTTTACTAAGGGTTGGTAACAGGCTGATTTGTTGCTTATTTGAGCCAGTAAAGGGGGCTTTACAATACTTAGGTAGCAGAATTACTTTTGCTTCCCTCCAAGCCTGGGGGAACACACTTTCTAGTTGGTTTAAATTACAAATATGGCAAATAGGAGTGGCGACATCATCCACTATTATCCTCAGTAATTTTCCATCCAAGTTGTCAGTCCCCGGTGGCTTGTCATTGTTGCTAGACAACAATAATGTTTGCACCTCTTCAACACTCACTTTACGGAATTCAAAATTATAATGCTTGTCTTTCATAATTTGGTCAGATATAGTTGGATGTGTAGTGTCAGCGTTTGTTTCTGGCATGTCATTCCTAAATTTGTTAATCTTGCCAATTGAAACAATCATTAAAGTAGTTGGCAATGTCAATGGGCTTTGTGATGAATGAGCCGTCTGATTCAATGAATGATGGAGCTGAGTGTGCCGTTTGTCCCAAAATTGTACTTATGGTTCTCCAAAACGTTTTACCATCATTCTTTATGTCATTTATCTTTGTTTCATAGTGTAGTTTCTTCTTCTTTTCAATCAGTTCAGTCACATGATTTCTCAAATTGCAATACATTTGGCAATCGGTTGTACTGCCAGATTTGCCATTCGTTTTGCCTCTTCCCTCTCAATCATAATTTTTTTTTTTTCAATTCCTCATCAATCAACGGGGATTTAACAGTTGTTACAGTACTTTTCTTAATGGGTGCGTGCTTATTAGTAACTGGAATAAGCAATTTCATAAATGTTCATAAAAAGTTCAGTGTCTGTCTGGTTGCTCCTCATTACACACCGCAGACCAACAAATATTCTTTATATCAACAACGTAGGAATCACAAAAAAAACTTATTGTATGACATCTTATACACTATGTTTGGCCCAGCCTTTGGATCTTTGGTTTTCCTCGATATGGCTATTATATTGTGATCACTACATCCTATGGGTTTGGATACTGCTTTAAAGCAAATGTCTGCAGCATTAGTATAGATGTGATCAATACATATTGATGATTCCACTCCTATGCTGTTTGTAACTACCCTGGTAGGTTGACTGATAACCTGAACCAGGTTGCAGGCACTGGTTACAGTTTGAAGTTGTTTATTGAGTGTGCAGCTTGATGAATGCCAGTCAATATTTAAATCAACCATGAAATATACCTCTCTGTTGATATCACATACATTATCAAGCATTGCACACATGTTATCCATCACTTGGTGACCTATAGAAGATTCTCACCAGAATGGGCTTTAGGTGAGTCAAGTGAACCTGTAGCCATATTTCTTCAACAGTATTTAACATGAGATCCTCTCTAATCAATACAGGAATGTTGTTCTGAATATAAACAGCAACACCTCCACCATCGGCATTTATATATTTTCTGTACATCTTTTTACTTTGTATTCCTACTACTGTATAATCAAATGTATTATCTAAGTTAGTTTCAGATATAGTCATAATATGAATGTCATCTGTTGCTAGCAAATTATTGTTTTGATGAACCTTGTTTCTTAAGCTACATATGTTAACGTGGGCTTTTTAAAGCACTTTTCTTCTGGGATGCTTACTTGTTTTTATTGCTTTACTGGAAAGCTTAGCATAAGTAGATATGCTCATGTTATTTATGTTAGTGCAGGGTGAGGGAACCCTGGCTCAATGCTACCAGTATAAATCTGGTTCATAAGCACACGATTACTGCATATAATAGCAGTAGGATCAGCAGAGGCCTTCAGGGCAGTTAAAGGGACATAAATTAGGTTACTTACATTGCGTCTACCAACGCCCCTGGTGTAATGTACCTTTGCTGAAACATTATGACAACTCTGCGTCACAATGGTAGAGGATTAACTGAGCTGGACTTGGGTCATTGATAAGTCATCGTCTCAACGCAGCATTATAATGCTGTGAAAGGATCCAGGAACGCAAATGATTTGGGTGGATCCCATCCTCCTTATAAAATGTGTTTTGTTTCCAAAAGGTATTGAAATTGTCAACAAAAGTTACACTTATTGAGCTGCTATAATCTTGTAGCCAGTTGTGAAGAGAAAGAATCCTGCTAAAGCGATCAGTGCTGTGATTCAGAGAGTGCACAGGGCCAGATATGATGGCTCTATTATTAGTGTCTAGCTGAGAGTCAATCAGCTCTTTAAAATCTAGTTTCAACAATTCAGAACTGCCCTTCATGATGTCATTAAAACCCACATGGACTACGATGGAATCAATGTCCATGTCCTGGTGTAGTACATTCGGGAGCAGCTTAGGAATGTCATTTACTCGAGCTCCGGGATAGGACGTTGTTTTTGTACCAGGAACAGTCACATGTTTTACCATGGAGCTGCCCCAAAATCAAGTCTGGCGAGAAGGACGAGGAAACCCATCACAAATAATCTATTAAATTATATGTGATGGGATGAAATGTGATTTTAGCTTCTAAAATGTGAGATGTGGGTTTTCATAAGTTAGGGCTGCTCACTCAGTGGCCCGCCCACGTGAAGAGACAGAGGTTGTAAACTTTTCACACACACCCCTCTTCCTTCCTATATAAGCTCTTGACTACAACATAACTTCCTGTTCCCAAGAGAGATAGGATGACTATCCTATGTCAGAATGGTTCAGATAAAACTACAAGAGCGAAGCCAACAACAGCATGAGCTTTGGTTGTGAATGGTATGAACTTTGAACTCTTATTCACTACAGAAGTGATACCTCCTAGCCGTTGAGTTAGCGACCGCAGCTGCAAACGCAGGTTAGGAAGGAACAGACAGAGTGTCCCGTCTACCACACAACGACGTTACTACAACTTATCCAAGTGTCCACCAGAGACATTCTTGGCAACACGGTCTCCCATCTACCACCAACCTACTGAAGCGAAGCTCAGAGTAAATATTTATTGCATTTTCCTTTTCCAAATGGGCGGTAATTTAGAATGCATAAGATACTGTATTTACGATAGCACAGCTTCGCCTCTGTTCCAGTCTCCCGCTCTTTCACTCAAACCCCGCCCCTTTTCCTTTGTGTAACAAGCTGTCATATCTGTTCCGCCCGCTAGGGACGTTTCCCATGACGTAAAGAATTATCCAGGTATAATTAATTAGTTGTATATGTTATTCTGTGTGATTATTTGGGTATTTAGTAAATAAATAATTAAACCCAATTTTGTATTGCTGATTCAACTTGTTAGCCAGGATTCTTGCAGATAACCAAGAATTTACAACTTTCAGAATATGAGACTGAAGTAAGATGAAGATTAATGTTGACTGCTATTGATGTAAAATATTACTAGGTCTTTAAGAGTTTATTCGGAAGATAACAGCTCTATAAATATTATTTTGTGGTGCCCGACTCTAGTTAATTACATTCACATGATTAGCTAAATCAGGTGATATTAATTACAAATAAATTATTTTATAGAATAGCATGTCATAGCAATTAATCCGGCATAGCCAAAGACACGACACAGGCTTCGATAATACTTGTGTTGTGGAGAAATGACCAGGCAGGAGACAGGAGTACAGTTAGTTCTTCGTTTAGTCAAAACCCCTCGTGCTCTACAGTTCCCGGCACCCCAGTGCGCATTTGCATTTCCTATTAGGTGTAGTAACGTAACACTGCCGTAATGCATTACTGCTTAGTAACAGCATAGTAACTAATATAAACAGATGTAGATCCCAGATACTACAGCTTCAACATGTCTGTTATCCAACTTAACAGACAGTAGTTAGTGCATCTATCAAAAAAATAATGTGTTTCCTAGCAGCCCCACTATATAACATTTCCTTTAGGATCTAAGAATCTGTGTTGCTTCACCCCTCTCAATCTACTGTATGTTAGACTACTAGACCAGACAGTGGTGATACTGTATGTTAGACTACTAGACCAGACAGTGGTGATACTGTGTTAGATTACTAGACCAGACAGTGGTGATACTGTATGTTAGACTACTAGACCAGACAGTGGTGATACTGTGTTAGACTACTAGACCAGACAGTGGTGATACTGTATGTTAGACTACTAGACCAGACAGTGGTGATACTGTGTTAGACTACTAGACCAGACAGTGGTGATACTGTATGTTAGACTACTAGACCAGACAGTGGTGATACTGTGTTAGATTACTAGACCAGACAGTGGTGATACTGTATGTTAGACTACTAGACCAGACAGTGGTGATACTGTGTTAGACTACTAGACCAGACAGTGGTGATACTGTATGTTAGACTACTAGACCAGACAGTGGTGATACTGTGTTAGACTACTAGACCAGACAGTGGTGATACTGTATGTTAGACTACTAGACCAGACAGTGGTGATACTGTGTTAGATTACTAGACCAGACAGTGGTGATACTGTATGTTAGACTACTAGACCAGACAGTGGTGATACTGTATGTTAGACTACTAGACCAGACAGTGGTGATACTGTGTTAGACTACTAGACCAGACAGTGGTGATACTGTATGTTAGACTACTAGACCAGACAGTGGTGATACTGTGTTAGATTACTAGACCAGACAGTGGTGATACTGTATGTTAGACTACTAGACCAGACAGTGGTGATACTGTGTTAGATTACTAGACCAGACAGTGGTGATACTGTATGTTAGACTACTAGACCAGACAGTGGTGATACTGTATGTTAGACTACTAGACCAGACAGTGGTGATACTGTGTTAGATTACTAGACCAGACAGTGGTGATACTGTATGTTAGACTACTAGACCAGACAGTGGTGATACTGTGTTAGATTACTAGACCAGACAGTGGTGATACTGTATGTTAGACTACTAGACCAGACAGTGGTGATACTGTGTTAGACTACTAGACCAGACAGTGGTGATACTGTATGTTAGACTACTAGACCAGACAGTGGTGATACTGTGTTAGACTACTAGACCAGACAGTGGTGATACTGTATGTTAGACTACTAGACCAGACAGTGGTGATACTGTATGTTAAACTACTAGACCAGACAGTAGTGATACTGTACGTTAGACGACTAGTGGGTAACTTGTGTAACATTATACTTGAGATGCCGTCTAGATAGAGGAGCTATACATCCTGGATATTGTTGACTCGGAGAACATTTCCTTCCGCTTGATCTGATCTCCCCAGCAGGCAGACTCCTAAACAGTCCTGCCTGAACATTAAATATTTCAAGAGGAATCATTGTCTATGGTGTTCTGTAGTGTTGTAGTGCAAGCTGAGAAGCAACTCCACTGGGTCTAAGGAGATTTAGCTAGCTTCACTTTGACAACCATTAAAAAAAAATAAAGCTTCCTTAATGATTTTCTTTCTGAGACTTTCTTATAGGTACTATAAAGGCTCATCCTTTTCCTCTTCCACCCAACCCTTACAAACAGGGACTCCTGTAATTTTTTTGTTGTAAAAATACTAAAATAACAGGCATTTTTTTTTACCAGGTAAGTTGACTGAGAAAACATTCTTATTTACAACAATGATCTGGGGAATAGTTACAGGAGAGAGGAGGGGGGATGAATGAGCTAATTGGAAGTTGGGGGTGATTAGGTGGCCATGATGGTATGAGGCTCAGATTGGGAATTTAGCTAGGACACCAGGGTTAACACTCCTACTCTTATGATAAGTGCCAAGGAATATTTTGGGACCACCCGTTTAAAGTCCCATCTGAAAGACGGCAGCCTATACAGGGCAATGTCCCCAATCACTTTGTTTAGACAGAGAAAACAGTGCCTCCTACTGGCCCTCTAACACCACTTCCAGCAGCATCTGGTCTCCCATCTATGGACTGGACCAGGACCAACCCTGCTTAGAATCAGAGGCACATCAGCAGAGGGATGCAGGGTGGTATGGTTAGGTGTTAGTGTGTTTTTGTGGGGTTGGCTGTTCATTTGTGTGTGTATGTGTGTGTGTGTGGTGTGCATGTGTGTGTATGTGTTTGTGTTTGTGTGTGTGTGTTTTACCGTGCCGAGGGGATGACAAAGCCCTCCTCTGTTACTTCTCCCTGTGTCCTCCGTCCTCCTGCCAAATGTCTCTCACAGAACAGAAACCCTGTGTCCTCCTCCCCAATGTCTCTCACTGAACAGAAACCCTGTGTCCTCCTCCCCAATGTCTCTCACTGAACAGAAACCCTGTGTCCTCCTCCCCAATGTCTCTCACTGAACAGAAACCCTGTGTCCTCCTCCCCAATGTCTCTCACTGAACAGAAACCCTGTGTCCTCCTCCTCAATGTCTCTCACTGAACAGCAACCCTGTGTCTTCTCCACAATGTCTCTCACTGAACAGAAACCCTGTGTCCTCCTCCTCAATGTCTCTCACTGAAAAGAAACCCTGTGTCTTCCTCCCCAATGTCTCTCACTGAACAGAAACCCTGTGTCCTCCTCCCCAATGTCTCTCACTGAACAGAAACCCTGTGTCCTCCGTCCTCCTGCCAAATGTCTCTCACAGAACAGAAACCCTGTGTCCTCCTCCTCAATGTCTCTCACTGAACAGAAACCCTGTGTCCTCCGTCCTCCTGCCAAATGTCTCTCACAGAACAGAAACCCTGTGTCTTCCTCCCCAATGTCTTTCACTGGTGGTCTTGAAATACAGGGCACAATGGTCTTGAAATACAGGGCACAATGGCCTTGAATTACAGGGCACAATGGTCTTGAAATACAGGGCACAATGGTCTTGAAATACAGGGCACAATGGCCTTGAAATACAGGGCACAATGGTCTTGAAATATAGGGCACAATGGTCTTGAAATACAGGGCACAATGGTCTTGAAATACAGGGCACAATGGTCTTGAAATACAGGGCACAATGGTCTTGAAATACAGGGCACAATGGTCTTGAAATACAGGGCACAATGGTCTTGAAATACAGGGCACAATGGTCTTGAAATACAGGGAACAATGGCCTTGAAATACAGGGCACAATGGTCTTGAAATACAGGGCACAATGGCCTTGAAATACAGGGCACAATGGTCTTGAAATACAGGGCACAATGGTCTTGAAATACAGGGCACAATGGTCTTGAAATACAGGGCACAATGGCCTTGAAATACAGGGCACAATGGCCTTGAAATACAGGGGACAATGGCCTTGAAATACAGGGCACAATGGCCTTGAAATACAGGGCACAATGGTCTTGAAATACAGGGCACAATGGTCTTGAAATACAGGGCACAATGGTCTTGAAATACAGGGCACAATGGTCTTGAAATACAGGGCACAATGGTCTTGAAATACAGGGCACAATGGTCTTGAAATACAGGGCACAATGGCCTTGAAATACAGGGCACAATGGCCTTGATATACAGGGCACAATGGCCTTGAAATACAGGGCACAATGGCCTTGAAATACAGGGCACAATGGTCTTGAAATACAGGGCAAAATGGCCTTGAAATACAGGGCACAATGGCCTTGATATACAGGGCACAATGGCCTTGAAATACAGGGCACAATGGCCTTGAAATACAGGGCACAATGGTCTTGAAATACAGGGCAAAATGGCCTTGAAATACAGGGCACAATGGTCTTGAAATACAGGGCACAATGGCCTTGAAATACAGGGCACAATAGTCTTGAAATACAGGGCACAATGGCCTTGAAATACAGGGCACAATGGTCTTGAAATACAGGGCACAATGGTCTTGAAATACAGGGCACAATGGTCTTGAAATTCAGGGCACAATGGTCTTGAAATACAGGGCACAATGGCCTTGAAATACAGGGCACAATGGCCTTGAAATACAGGGCACAATGGCCTTGAAATACAGGGCACAATGGTCTTGAAATGCAGGGCACAATGGTCTTGAAATACAGGGCACAATGGTCTTGAAATACAGGGCACAATGGTCTTGAAATACAGGGCACAATGGTCTTGAAATACAGGGCACAATGGTCTTGAAATACAGGGCACAATGGTATTGAAATACAGGGCACAATGGTCTTGAAATACAGGGCACAATGGCCTTGAAATACAGGGCACAATGGCCTTGAAATACAGGGCACAATGGCCTTGAAATACAGGGCACAATGGTCTTGAAATACAGGGCACAATGGCCTTGAAATACAGGGCACAATGGCCTTGAAATACAGGGCACAATGGCCTTGATATACAGGGCACAATGGTCTTGAAATACAGGGCACAATGGTATTGAAATTACAGGGCACAGTGGTCTTGAAATACAGGGCACAATGGTCTTCAAATACAGGGCACAATGGTCTTGAAATACAGGGCACAATGGCCTTGAAATACAGGGCACAATGGTCTTGAAATACAGGGCACAATGGTATTGAAATACAGGGCACAATGGCCTTGAAATACAGGGCACAATGGTATTGAAATACAGGGCACAATGGCCTTGAAATACAGGGCACAATGGTCTTAAAATACAGGGCACAATGGTCTTGAAATACAGGGCACAATGGTCTTGAAATACAGGGCACAATGGTCTTTAAATACAGGGCACAATGGTCTTGAAATACAGGGCACAATGGCCTTGAAATACAGGGCACAATGGTCTTGAAATACAGGGCACAATGGCCTTGAAATACAGGGCACAATGGTCTTGAAATACAGGGCACAATGGTCTTGAAATACAGGGCACAATGGTATTGAAATTACAGGGCACAGTGGTCTTGAAATACAGGGCACAATGGTCTTCAAATACAGGGCACAATGGTCTTGAAAGACAGGGCACAATGGCCTTGAAATACAGGGCACAATGGTCTTGAAATACAGGGCACAATGGTATTGAAATACAGGGCACAATGGCCTTGAAATACAGGGCACAATGGTATTGAAATACAGGGCACAATGGCCTTGAAATACAGGGCACAATGGTCTTAAAATACAGGGCACAATGGTCTTGAAATACAGGGCACAATGGTCTTGAAATACAGGGCACAATGGTCTTTAAATACAGGGCACAATGGTCTTGAAATACAGGGCACAATGATCTTGAAATACAGGGCACAATGGCCTTGAAATACAGGGCACAATGGCCTTGAAATACAGGGCACAATGGTCTTGAAATACAGGGCACATTTGGCCTTGAAATGCAGGGCACAATGGTCTTGAAATACAGGGCACAATGGCATTGAAATACAGGGCACAATGGTCTTGAAATACAGGGCACAATGGTCTTGAAATACAGGGCAAAATGGCCTTGAAATACAGGGCACAATGGTCTTGAAATACAGGGCACAATGGTATTGAAATACAGGGCACAATGGCCTTGAAATACAGGGCACAATGATATTGAAATACAGGGCACAATGGCCTTGAAATACAGGGCACAATGGTCTTAAAATACAGGGCACAATGGTCTTGAAATACAGGGCACAATGGTCTTGAAATACAGGGCACAATGGTCTTGAAATACAGGGCACAATGGTCTTGAAATACAGGGCACAATGGCCTTGAAATACAGGGCACAATGGTCTTGAAATACAGGGCACAATGGCCTTGAAATACAGTGCACAATGGTCTTGAAATACAGGGCACAATGGTCTTGAAATACAGGGCACAATGGTATTGAAATTACAGGGCACAGTGTTCTTGAAATACAGGGCACAATGGTCTTGAAATACAGGGCACAATGGTCTTGAAATACAGGGCACAATGGCCTTGAAATACAGGGCACAATGGTATTGAAATACAGGGCACAATGGCCTTGAAATACAGGGCACAATGGTCTTGAAATACAGGGCACAATGGTCTTTAAATACAGGGTACAATGGTCTTGAAATACAGGGCACAATGGTCTTGAAATACAGGGCACAATGGCCTTGAAATAGAGGGCACAATGGCCTTGAAATACAGGGCACAATGGCCTTGAAATACAGGGCACAATGGTCTTGAAATACAGGGCACAATGGTCTTGAAATACAGGGCACAATGGCCTTGAAATACAGGGCACAATGGTCTTGAAATACAGGGCACAATGGTATTGAAATACAGGGCACAATGGCCTTGAAATACAGGGCACAATGATATTGAAATACAGGGCACAATGGCCTTGAAATACAGGGCACAATGGTCTTAAAATACAGGGTACAATGGTCTTGAAATACAGGGCACAATGGTCTTGAAATACAGGGCACAATGGTCTTTAAATACAGGGCACAATGGTCTTGAAATACAGGGCACAATGGCCTTGAAATACAGGGCACAATGGTCTTGAAATACAGGGCACAATGGTCTTGAAATACAGGGCACAATGGCCTTGAAATACAGGGCACAATGGTCTTGAAATACAGGGCACAATGGCCTTGAAATACAGGGCACAATGGTCTTGAAATACAGGGCACAATGGTATTGAAATACAGGGCACAATGGCCTTGAAATACAGGGCACAATGATATTGAAATACAGTGCACAATGGCCTTGAAATACAGGGCACAATGGTCTTAAAATACAGGGCACAATGGTCTTGAAATACAGGGCACAATGGTATTGAAATACAGGGCACAATGGTCTTGAAATACAGGGCACAATGGTCTTGAAATACAGGGCACAATGGTCTTTAAATACAGGGCACAATGGTCTTGAAATACAGGGCACAATGGTCTTGAAATACAGGGTACAATGGCCTTGAAATACAGGGCACAATGGCCTTGAAATACAGGGCACAATGGTCTTGAAATACAGGGCACATTTGGCCTTGAAATGCAGGGCACAATGGTCTTGAAATACAGGGCACAATGGCCTTGAAATACAGGGCACAATGGTCTTGAAATACAGGGCACAATGGCCTTGAAATACAGGGCACAATGGTCTTGAAATACAGGGCACAATGGTCTTGAAATACAGGGCACAATGGTCTTGAAATACAGGGCACAATGGCCTTGAAATACAGTGCACAATGGTCTTGAAATACAGGGCACAATGGCCTTGAAATACAGTGCACAATGGTCTTGAAATACAGGGCACAATGGTCTTGAAATACAGAGCACAATGGTATTGAAATTACAGGGCACAGTGTTCTTGAAATACAGGGCACAATGGTCTTGAAATACAGGGCACAATGGTCTTGAAATACAGGGCACAATGGCCTTGAAATACAGGGCACAATGGTCTTAAAATACAGGGCACAATGGTCTTGAAATACAGGGCACAATGGTCTTGAAATACAGGGCACAATGGTCTTTAAATACAGGGTACAATGGTCTTGAAATACAGGGCACAATGGTCTTGAAATACAGGGCACAATGGCCTTGAAATAGAGGGCACAATGGCCTTGAAATACAGGGCACAATGGTCTTAAAATACAGGGCACAATGGTCTTGAAATACAGGGCACAATGGTCTTGAAATACAGGGCACAATGGTCTTTAAATACAGGGTACAATGGTCTTGAAATACAGGGCACAATGGTCTTGAAATACAGGGCACAATGGCCTTGAAATAGAGGGCACAATGGCCTTGAAATACAGGGCACAATGGCCTTGAAATACAGGGCACAATGGTCTTGAAATACAGGGCACAATGGTCTTGAAATACAGGGCACAATGGCCTTGAAATACAGGGCACAATGGTCTTGAAATACAGGGCACAATGGTATTGAAATACAGGGCACAATGGCCTTGAAATACAGGGCACAATGATATTGAAATACAGGGCACAATGGCCTTGAAATACAGGGCACAATGGTCTTAAAATACAGGGTACAATGGTCTTGAAATACAGGGCACAATGGTCTTGAAATACAGGGCACAATGGTCTTTAAATACAGGGCACAATGGTCTTGAAATACAGGGCACAATGGCCTTGAAATACAGGGCACAATGGTCTTGAAATACAGGGCACAATGGTCTTGAAATACAGGGCACAATGGCCTTGAAATACAGGGCACAATGGTCTTGAAATACAGGGCACAATGGCCTTGAAATACAGGGCACAATGGTCTTGAAATACAGGGCACAATGGTATTGAAATACAGGGCACAATGGCCTTGAAATACAGGGCACAATGATATTGAAATACAGTGCACAATGGCCTTGAAATACAGGGCACAATGGTCTTAAAATACAGGGCACAATGGTCTTGAAATACAGGGCACAATGGTATTGAAATACAGGGCACAATGGTCTTGAAATACAGGGCACAATGGTCTTGAAATACAGGGCACAATGGTCTTTAAATACAGGGCACAATGGTCTTGAAATACAGGGCACAATGGTCTTGAAATACAGGGTACAATGGCCTTGAAATACAGGGCACAATGGCCTTGAAATACAGGGCACAATGGTCTTGAAATACAGGGCACATTTGGCCTTGAAATGCAGGGCACAATGGTCTTGAAATACAGGGCACAATGGCCTTGAAATACAGGGCACAATGGTCTTGAAATACAGGGCACAATGGCCTTGAAATACAGGGCACAATGGTCTTGAAATACAGGGCACAATGGTCTTGAAATACAGGGCACAATGGTCTTGAAATACAGGGCACAATGGCCTTGAAATACAGTGCACAATGGTCTTGAAATACAGGGCACAATGGCCTTGAAATACAGTGCACAATGGTCTTGAAATACAGGGCACAATGGTCTTGAAATACAGAGCACAATGGTATTGAAATTACAGGGCACAGTGTTCTTGAAATACAGGGCACAATGGTCTTGAAATACAGGGCACAATGGTCTTGAAATACAGGGCACAATGGCCTTGAAATACAGGGCACAATGGTATTGAAATACAGGGCACAATGGCCTTGAAATACAGGGCACAATGGTCTTAAAATACAGGGCACAATGGTCTTGAAATACAGGGCACAATGGTCTTGAAATACAGGGCACAATGGTCTTTAAATACAGGGTACAATGGTCTTGAAATACAGGGCACAATGGTCTTGAAATACAGGGCACAATGGCCTTGAAATAGAGGGCACAATGGCCTTGAAATACAGGGCACAATGGCCTTGAAATACAGGGCACAATGGTCTTGAAATACAGGGCACAATGGTCTTGAAATACAGGGCACAATGGCCTTGAAATACAGGGCACAATGGTCTTGAAATACAGGGCACAATGGTATTGAAATACAGGGCACAATGGTCTTGAAATACAGGGCACAATGGTCTTGAAATACAGGGCACAATGGTCTTTAAATACAGGGCACAATGGTCTTGAAATACAGGGCACAATGGCCTTGAAATACAGGGCACAATGGTCTTGAAATACAGGGCACAATGGTCTTGAAATACAGGGCACAATGGCCTTGAAATACAGGGCACAATGGTCTTGAAATACAGGGCACAATGGCCTTGAAATACAGGGCACAATGGTCTTGAAATACAGGGCACAATGGTATTGAAATACAGGGCACAATGGCCTTGAAATACAGGGCACAATGATATTGAAATACAGTGCACAATGGCCTTGAAATACAGGGCACAATGGTCTTAAAATACAGGGCACAATGGTCTTGAAATACAGGGCACAATGGTATTGAAATACAGGGCACAATGGTCTTGAAATACAGGGCACAATGGTCTTGAAATACAGGGCACAATGGTCTTTAAATACAGGGCACAATGGTCTTGAAATACAGGGCACAATGGTCTTGAAATACAGGGTACAATGGCCTTGAAATACAGGGCACAATGGCCTTGAAATACAGGGCACAATGGTCTTGAAATACAGGGCACATTTGGCCTTGAAATGCAGGGCACAATGGTCTTGAAATACAGGGCACAATGGCCTTGAAATACAGGGCACAATGGTCTTGAAATACAGGGCACAATGGCCTTGAAATACAGGGCACAATGGTCTTGAAATACAGGGCACAATGTCCTTGAAATACAGGGCACAATGGTCTTGAAATACAGGGCACAATGGCCTTGAAATACAGGGCACAATGGTCTTGAAATACAGGGCACAATGGTCTTGAAATACAGGGCACAATGGTCTTGAAATACAGGGCACAATGGCCTTGAAATACAGGGCACAATGGTCTTGAAATACAGGGCACAATGGTCTTGAAATACAGGGCACAATGGCCTTGAAATACAGGGCACAATGGCCTTGAAATACAGGGGACAATGGCCTTGAAATACAGGGCACAATGGCCTTGAAATACAGGGGACAATGGCCTTGAAATACAGGGGACAATGGCCTTGAAATACAGGGGACAATGGCCTTGAAATACAGGGGACAATGGCCTTGAAATACAGGGGACAATGGCACTGAAATACAGGGGACAATGCTTTTACACAACAAACTTCCACTCCCAGGGAGAAAATGATAATTCAGCAGGGACAATCATCGAAGGGAAATAGCATCACGTATTGTTCGATGTCCATAATGGGCTCTTTAAATCAGGCACTGTTACAGTAGAATCATGGGGCCACAGGAAGAGGAGAGAAACGGGGCGGCAGGGTAGCCTTAGAGCGTTGGACTAGTAACCGGAAGGTTGCAAGATCAAATCCCCGAGCTGACAAGGTACAAATCTGTCGTTCTGCCCCTGAACAAGGCAGTTAACCCACCGTTCCTAGGCCGTCATTGAAAATAAGAATTTGTTCTTAACTGACTTGCCTAGTTAAATAAAGGTTTAAAAAAAAGAGAAACATTCAAAATAATTCACAGCATTGAAATGATTTGTATTATTACTTGACAGAACAGGGTGCCAAAGACTGTACATCGTAACGTTGGGTATCGATAAGGGTGAAAATACAGCAGAAACATGTTGCAATTTTAAAACTAGCTTATTTTCCCATTCCAATTCCGATGGAATTGATTGCTTGCTGTTATTAGGTATTCTCAGTGCTATTCCCCACTGCTGAATGAACTGAGGCATGTATTCCCTTGACTGCTACACTGAAAATAAACCTTGGGATAATTGCAATAGAAGTGTATGGGGGTGGCAAATTGAGGTTGTGCAGTGCCCTACAGCCTATTTATAGATGTTCAGCGAACTGCTTTACAAAATTACTTGCGAGTGGCCTGTGTGGTGTGTGTGTGCCTGTGTGGTGTGTGTGCGCCTGTGTGGTGTGTGTGCGCCTGTGTGGTGTGTGTGCGCCTGTGCAGAGAGTATTTTTTGTTGTCGTTGTACTTTTAACCTCCCCAATTGGTAGATACAGTCTTGTCCCATCTCTGCAACTCCCGTACGGACTCGGGAGAGGCGAAGGTCGAGAGCCATGCGTCCTCAGAAACACGACCCTGCCAAGCCGCACTGCTTCTTGACACACTTCACTCCGGAAGCACCAATGTGTCCGAGGAAACACAGTACAACTGGCAACCGGAGGTCAGCTTGCAGGCGCCCGGCCCGCCACAAGGGGTCGCGAATGGACAAGGACATCCCAGCCGGCCAAACCCTCCCCTAACCCGGACAAACACTGGGCCAATTGCACGCTGAGTCATGGGTCTCCCGGTCACGGGCCGGCTGTGACACAGCCTGGGATCGAACCCGTGTCTGTAGCGATGCCTTAGACCGCTGCACCACTAGGGAGGCCGTAATAAGCTAGTTAACACATAGATGGAGTGCCCTGGTCAAATAGTACACTATACTATATTAGGGTGACACAGGGCTCTGGTCAAAGTAATGCACTAAGTAGGGAATAGGGTGCCATTTTGGGATACAGCGGGTTTATTTGTTATTTGTTCAACATATGTCACTCCATAGACGAGTATCTTTAAGTATCTAATTTTTAAGTATCTTTAGAGTCTTTAGAGCATTTTTCTTTATGCCAAATGTTTATAATCTTAAATCTTAAACTCATATGTGTTCTCTGTCCTCGAACACAATGCTCTGTATTTACTCTGCTCGGTCATATTTAGCTTCATCGAATAACACAATATGCCACAAAACGAACATCTCGTTCACTGAACATCTTCATTAACTGAATGAATGAGAAGTTGCCGTTGGTGTCGATGAACAGTCAACGCAAAGCCCATGCGTGAGATCACCTGACGATAAGAAAATCAGCCTTCTGACACTGATGCAGCGACTTCAAGAAATAATCAGACTGAGGCTTGTGCTCGAGACAGGAGTTTGATATCATGTTTGAACTACAGTCTGAAGATTGTGGTGTTGATGTATTATATTTGGCATTGGTGCATGCAGGGCAAAACCAATTTGTTGACAGATGAGACTTTTGTGGACGAAAACGGTTGTGTAACATTATGTCAGAATCACAAATGGCACCCTACACCTCACATTCCCATCCTTGCTATTCCCTTTTAGTGCACTATTGTTGACCAGGGATCTGGTTAAAAGTAGTGCACTATATAGGGCATAGGGTGCCATTTGGGACATAGCCCCATAAGAATTCACTGAATATATGTTGTATTGAATGCAGCTTATAAAGGTAATTGTTCAGACTCTGTTCAAGAATCCTCTATATCCTCCTTTAATAGGTCTGTGACAGTAGCCACCCACTCTCTCTCTCTCGCTTTCTCTACCACATCTCAAAGCCCAGCCAACACTGAGACTGTCTAGTTAACACAGTGGCCAAATGGCACCCTATTCCCTATGCACTACTTTTGACCAGTGATCTATGGACCCAGCGACACACACAGCTTTAGAAAACGAATGGCGACTCGGTAAGAACGTAATGCAATCCAGCTTCAAATGGAGACTGTTCCTATTCTAAATCTCACAGAACGTTGTTGTCCCCTTTAAGGTAAACTATATATATACATAAGTATGTGGCTATCCTTTCAAATTTGTGGGTTCGGCCTATTTCAGCCACACCTTTTGCTGACAGGTGTATAAAATGGTGCACACAGACTCTGGAGCAGTGGAAACGAGTTCTCTAGAGCGATGAATCACGCTTCACCATCTGGCAGTCCCACGGAAGAACCTGGGTTTTTTTTTTATTTTTTTTTTATTTCACCTTTATTTAACCAGGTAGGCTAGTTGAGAACAAGTTCTCATTTGCAACTGCGACCTGGCCAAGATAAGGCATAGCAGTGTGAACAGACAACACAGAGTTACACATGGAGTAAACAATTAACAAGTCAATAACACAGTAGAAAAAAAAGGGGAGTCTATATATACATTGTGTGCAAAAGGCATGAGGTAGGCAAATAATTACAATTATGCAGATTAACACTGGAGTGATAAATGATCAGATGGTTATGTACAGGTAGAGATATTGGTGTGCAAAAGAGCAGAAAAATAAAAATAAATAAATAAAAACAGTATGGGGATGAGGTAGGTGAAAATGGGTGGGCTATTTACCAATAGACTATGTACAGCTGCAGCGATCGGTTAGCTGCTCAGATAGCAGATGTTTGAAGTTGGTGAGGGAGATAAAAGTCTCCAACTTCAGCGATTTTTGCAATTCGTTCCAGTCACAGGCAGCAGAGAACTGGAACGAAAGGCGGCCAAATGAGGTGTTGGCTTTAGGGATGATCAGTGAGATACACCTGCTGGAGCGCGTGCTACGGATGGGTGTTGCCATCGTAACCAGTGAACTGAGATAAGGCGGAGCTTTACCTAGCATGGTTTGGCAGATGCCAGGAGAACTCTACCTGCCCGAATGCATAGGGCCAACTGTAAAGTTTGGTGGAGGAAGAATAATGGACTGGGGCTGTTTTTCATGGTTCGGGCTAGGCCCCTTAGTTTCAGCGAAGGGAAATCTTACCGCTACAGCATGCAATGACATTCTAGACGATTCTGTGCTTTGAACTTTGTGGCGACAGTTTGGGGAATGTTCTTTCCTGTTTCAGCATGACAATGCCCCCTTACACAAAGCTTGGTTCATACATAAATGGATTGTTGAGATCGGTGTGGAAGAATTTGACTGGCCTGCACAGAGACATGACCTCAACACCATCAAACACCTGTGTGATGAATTGGAACGGTGACTGCTAGCCAGGCCTAATCGTCCAACATCAGTTCCCGACCTCACTAATGCTTTTGTGGCTGAATGGAAGCAAGCCCCCGCAGCAATGTTCCAGCATCAAGTGGAAAGCATTCCCAGAAGAGTGAAGGCTGTTATAGCAGCAAAGGTGGGGACCAACACCATATTAATCCTCATGATTTTGGAATGAGATGTTTGACAAGCAGGTGTCCACATATTTGTGCTAATATAGTGTATCTTACGTAGGTCGTGTTGACCTTTTTCCTGTAACACATTTCTCCCCATTTTAACCTAAACAGTGTCGGGGTTTCTCTTTTTGCTCGTGAGTATTTAGATTTACAGACTACTACACGGAAAGGTTGGATAGAGACTCAACAAGGCCGTTTCCAGACAAACCCTGCCTGCTAAACTCTAGCTGATTAATGGCTGTCAAATCGTTTTCTCCTTCCGTTTGAAACTCCCTAAATGTACACGAAGACTATCGGGTTTGTGTTTGGCCCCGGTACCGACTCCAATGGCAACCCTTTCCCTATAGACAAGTGCACTACTTTTGAGCAGATGTGTTGACCCGCGTTCTAGTAAAACAGTCGAAGGGAATAGGGTGCTTTTTGGGATGCCCAATCTGTGTGTGTGTGTGTGTGTGTGTGTGTGTGTGTGTGTGTGTGTGTGTGTGTGTGTGTGTGTGTGTGTGTGTGTGTGTGAATGCACTGTGTTTGTTTACCCAGTACAGAACTCCAGTGTGTGTCTTGGGAGTGATAAGAGGTAATCTGTACAATACACATTCTGCTAGAAATCATTAATTTCGCCAGAGATGGTAACGCCACATTCATATTTCATTATGACCGATTCCATGAGTGGCATCTTCAAGTTACAGGGATTTGAAAGATTCCCCACAGAGTGACATATCATCATTGGTTAGTTCCACTTCCACACTGTTCATGTTCTACCCCCCCCCCCCCTCTCCCCCCCAAAAAAATACTCCCTGAAATCATTGTTTAAGGCTCTAATTTCAGTGGCAGGCCTTGCGAATCTTATCTGGGCAGTACTGTTATTTCACAATGCCCTGGGCCACTGCATATTTAAGCAAATAATTGTCATCCTTTTTTTTCAGACAGGCAATGTGAATGATATAAAATCATGTATTGCTCCAACCAAATTAATTTTATCAGCAGCTGGGAGTTGAATGATAGCTGTCACCGAGTAGATTAAACAAAACAAAACAAAATTGAGGTTCCAACTGTTTATATTAATTTTTGTCATTTGCAGTGACACTAGTCCATCATGCCAATTAGATGAGTTTCTACAAGTCCCATCATTTGTGAGAAGTGCCAGTCAGATGCCAGATAACAAAATGTCCTCAGTGATTAAAATTCTGACTTCTCCCTACGTGAACGGAAAATCCAAGTGACCACCCAGGGACACTGCTGTAATGCATGTAAGAGAAAAGTCATTGAGATTTGACAGAGTATCTTGGAAAGCAGTACTAGCGGCACAACATTTCCATTCAGTTGTTGAAAACAGCCAACAAATTTGTATTTTCCCTCTGCTTTTCACAGTTTTGTCTCAAGTCTATGAACGAAACAGTTGAATCAGTCACTGTGTGTCACTATGAGTCGTATCGACTGGTCACAGTAATGGATAACTGATATTGACATGTTTACTTATCATGGATTGGCACTAGTATCGCTGTACCTATCTATACTCTCCCTTTGTGCTTAGAACCTAATCCATAAAGTAACCTGTGTTGAACTGTTGAACTTGAAACATCAAGTAACATATGATATGACATAGGAACTTCACTGTGGAATGAACAGAGGTCAAACAGTGGCCTATTATTTTCTGTCAATGTCTCCTGGGTCACAGTCACGAGACATGTCTCCTGGGTCATATTCACAAGACATGTCTCCTGGGTCACAGTCACGAGACATGATGTCTCCTGGGTCACAATCACGAGACATGTCTCCTGGGTCACAGTCACTAGACATGTCTCCTGGGTCACTGTCACTAGACATGTCTCCTGGGTCACAGTCACGAGACATGTCTCCTGGGTCACAGTCACGAGACATGTCTCCTGGGTCACAGTCACGAGACATGTCTCCTGGGTCACTGTCACGAGACATGTCTCCTGGGTCACAGTCACTAGGCATATCTCCTGGGTCACAGTCACGAGACATGTCTCCTGGGTCACAGTCACTAGACATGTCTCCTGGGTCACAGTCACGAGAAATGTCTCCTGGGTCACTGTCACGAGACATGTCTCCTGGGTCACAGTCACTAGGCATATCTCCTGGGTCACAGTCACGAGACATGTCTCCTGGGTCACAGTCACGAGACATGTCTCCTGGGTCACAGTCACGAGACATGTCTCCTGGGTCACAGTCACGAGACATGTCTCCTGGGTCACAGTCACTAGGCATGTCTCCTAGGTCACAGTCACGAGACATATCTCCTGGGTCACAGTCACTTGACATATCTCCTGGGTCACAGTCACTAGACATGTCTCCTGGGTCACAGTCACTAGACATATCTCCTGGGTCACAGTCACGAGACATGTCTCCTGGGTCACAGTCACTAGGCATGTCTCCTGGGTCACAGTCACGAGACATATCTCCTGGGTCACAGTCACTAGGCATATCTCCTGGGTCACAGTCACTAGACATATCTCCTGGGTCACAGTCCCTAGACATGTCTCCTGGGTCACAGTCACTTGACATATCTCCTGGGTCACAGTCACTAGACATGTCTCCTGGGTCACAGTCACTAGACATATCTCCTGGGTCACAGTCACTTGACATATCTCCTGGATCACAGTCACGAGACATGTCTCCTGGGTCACAGTCACGAGACATGTCTCCTGGGTCACAGTCACTAGAGATGTCTCCTGGGTCACAGTCACGAGACATGTATCCTGGGTCACAGTCACTAGACATGTCTCCTGGGTCACAGCCACTAGACATGTCTCCTGGGTCACAGTCACTAGACATATCTCCTGGGTCACAGTCACGAGACATATCTCCTGGGTCACAGTCACTAGACATGTCTCCTGGGTCACAGTCACGAGACATGTCTCCTGGGTCATATTCACAAGACATGTCTCCTGGGTCACAGTCACGAGACATGTCTCCTGGGTCACAGTCACGAGACATGTCTCCTGGGTCACAGTCACTAGACATGTCTCCTGGGTCACTGTCACTAGACATGTCTCCTGGGTTACAGTCACGAGACATGTCTCCTGGGTCACAGTCACGAGACATGTCTCCTGGGTCACAGTCACGAGACATGTCTCCTGGGTCACTGTCACGAGACATGTCTCCTGGGTCACAGTCACTAGGCATATCTCCTGGGTCACAGTCACGAGACATGTCTCCTGGGTCACAGTCACTAGACATGTCTCCTGGGTCACAGTCACGAGACATGTCTCCTGGGTCACTGTCACGAGACATGTCTCCTGGGTCACAGTCACTAGGCATATCTCCTGGGTCACAGTCACGAGACATGTCTCCTGGGTCACAGTCACGAGACATGTCTCCTGGGTCACAGTCACGAGACATGTCTCCTGGGTCACAGTCACGAGACATGTCTCCTGGGTCACAGTCACGAGACATGTCTCCTGGGTCACAGTCACTAGGCATGTCTCCTGGGTCACAGTCACGAGACATATCTCCTGGGTCACAGTCACTAGGCATATCTCCTGGGTCACAGTCACTAGACATATCTCCTGGGTCACAGTCCCTAGACATGTCTCCTGGGTCACAGTCACTTGACATATCTCCTGGGTCACAGTCACTAGACATGTCTCCTGGGTCACAGTCACTAGACATATCTCCTGGGTCACAGTCACTTGACATATCTCCTGGATCACAGTCACGAGACATGTCTCCTGGGTCACAGTCACGAGACATGTCTCCTGGGTCAAAGTGACTAGGCATGTCTCCTGGGTCACAGTCACTAGGCATGTCTCCTGGGTCACAGTCACGAGACATATCTCCTGGGTCACAGTCACTAGGCATGTCTCCTGGGTCACAGTCACGAGACATGTCTCCTGGGTCACAGTCACTAGGCATGTCTCCTGGGTCACAGTCACGAGACATATCTCCTGGGTCACAGTCACTAGACATGTCTCCTGGGTCACTGTCACTAGACATGTCTCCTGGGTTACAGTCACGAGACATGTCTCCTGGGTCACAGTCACGAGACATGTCTCCTGGGTCACAGTCACGAGACATGTCTCCTGGGTCACTGTCACGAGACATGTCTCCTGGGTCACAGTCACTAGGCATATCTCCTGGATCACAGTCACGAGACATGTCTCCTGGGTCACAGTCACGAGACATGTCTCCTGGGTCAAAGTGACTAGGCATGTCTCCTGGGTCACAGTCACTAGGCATGTCTCCTGGGTCACAGTCACGAGACATATCTCCTGGGTCACAGTCACTAGGCATGTCTCCTGGGTCACAGTCACGAGACATGTCTCCTGGGTCACAGTCACTAGGCATGTCTCCTGGGTCACAGTCACGAGACATATCTCCTGGGTCACAGTCACTAGGCATATCTCCTGGGTCACAGTCACTAGACATATCTCCTGGGTCACAGTCCCTAGACATGTCTCCTGGGTCACAGTCACTTGACATATCTCCTGGGTCACAGTCACTAGACATGTCTCCTGGGTCACAGTCACTAGACATATCTCCTGGGTCACAGTCACTTGACATATCTCCTGGATCACAGTCACGAGACATGTCTCCTGGGTCACAGTCACGAGACATGTCTCCTGGGTCAAAGTGACTAGGCATGTCTCCTGGGTCACAGTCACGAGACATATCTCCTGGGTCACAGTCACTAGGCATGTCTCCTGGGTCACAGTCACGAGACATGTCTCCTGGGTCACAGTCACGAGACATGTCTCCTGGGTCAAAGTCACTAGACATTTCTCCTGGGTCACAGTCACGAGACATGTCTCCTGGGTCACAGTCATGAGACATGTCTCCTGGGTCACAGTCACTAGAGATGTCTCCTGGGTCACAGTCACGAGACATGTATCCTGGGTCGCAGTCACTAGACATGTCTCCTGGGTCACAGTCACTAGACATATCTCCTGGGTCACAGCCACTAGACATGTCTCCTGGGTCACAGTCACTAGACATGTCTCCTGGGTCACAGTCACGAGACATGTCTCCTGGGTCACAGTCACTAGACATATCTCCTGGGTCACAGTCACTAGACATATCTCCTGGGTCACAGTCACGAGACATGTCTCCTGGGTCACAGTCACTAGACATGTCTCCTGGGTCACAGTCACTAGACATGTCTCCTGGGTCTCAGTCACTAGACATATCGCCTGGGTCACAGTCACGAGACATATCTCCTGGGTCACAGTCACTAGACATGTCTCCTGGTTCACAGTCACAAGACATATCTCCTGGGTCACAGTCACTAGACATGTCTCCTGGGTCACAGTCACTAGATATATCTCCTGGGTCACAGTCACTAGACATGTCTCCTGGGTCACAGTCACTAGACATATCTCCTGGGTCACAGTCACGAGACATATCTCCTGGGTCACAGTCACTAGACATGTCTCCTGGGTCACAGTCACTAGACATATCTCATGGGTCACAGTCACTAGACATATCTCCTGGGTCACAGTCACTAGACATGTCTCCTGGGTCACAGTCACGAGACATGTCTCCTGGGTCACTGTCACTAGACATGTCTCCTGGGTCATATTCACCCAGGAATATTAACCAGGAGACACTTACCCTGACACTTACCCTGACACTTAACCAGACACTTACCCAGACACTTACCCTGACACTTACCCTGACACTTAACCGGACACTTACCCTGACACTTACCAAGACACTTACCCAGACACTTACCCTAACACTTACCAAGACACTTACCCTGACGCTTACCCAGACACTTACCCAGCCACTTACCAAGACACTTAACCAGACACTTACCCAGATACTTACCAATACACTTACCCAGACACTTACCAAGACACTTACCCTGACACTTACCCAGACACTTACCCAGACACTTACCCAGACACTTACCCTGACACTTACCCAGACACTTACCCAGACACTTACCAAGACACTTACCCTGACACTTACCCAGGCACTTACCCAGACACTTACCCTGACACTTACCAAGACACTGAGAGCAGATGCAGAATATTCTAGAAAAGGGATGCTCAGATTGCCTGACCAGCCCAGTCCACCGTGAGGCGAGGCAAGCCTGAGTCTGTCACCTTGTGAAAGGTGCAGAGACTAGAATTCGGGGCAGTAAAAATAAGAAGTGACAGAATATTGATTTGCTTATCTCTGCTGTGCAGACACACAGAAGTGAAGGGCGAGTGGGGGTTGGTTATCAGGCTTCAGCGTCTGATAGAGGAGACAGTGAAGAAAAAAAAAGATTCTTCAGCCGATTGGTTTGCTTCAATTTTTGTTCCACTTTCTTCTGGGGCATTACAGTAAGAGCTGTGGCACTTTTACAGTAAATGAAAAGTAGTGAGCTTTTTGGATGTTGATAGGATTATTCACGGCCAAATACATTGCTAAAAGAAGGTTGGTTATTATCCGTAATGGTTATTGGTGGATGATTCATCAATATCCTGGCTGTGTAATTGGGTAAATTAATAATGTGGATCATGCACAGTAACCGACAGCTGATGTACTTAATTTAATTTGTGTTTCGGAGAACCAATCAACACAGCCCATTATCAGCCTGAAAATGTCATATTGGCACGTTCTTTGCAAAAAAAAGGTAAAATGTCTCAATAGCTGATATTTTCTCATAACATTGCATTCAGTGGTAAAAGATGGGTGTCACAGGCTTGATGTTTGTGTCAATACATTGCAGTCAATGGGAAAATATGAGTGTCACAGGGTTGATGCCTAAGTGAATTCATTGCATTCAATAGAGGAAGGTCAGGATCACAATTTGGACGCATAGAGTAAGGAATCACAGACATGACACCCTTCTATCTTTCTCCCTCCCTAACTCTCTCTCTTTTCTCTCTCTTTCACCCTCCCTCTTTCTCCCTCCTCCCTCCTCTCTCTTCTATCTCTCTCCCTCCCTCTCTCTCTACTTTCTCTACTTCCCTCACTCCCTTCTCTCCCTCCCTCTTTCTCTCCTCTCTCTTTCTCCCTCCTCCCTCCACTCTCTCTCTCTCCCTCGCTCCCTTCTCTCCCTCCCCCCTCTCTGTCTCCTATCTCTCTCTCCCTCCCTCCCTCTCTCTCTAGTCTCTCTACCTCCCTCGCTCCCTTCTCTCCCTCCCTCTTTCTCTCCTCTCTCTTTCTCCCTCCTCCCTCCTCTCTCTTCTATCTCTCTGTCTCTCCCTCGCTCCCTTCTCTCCCTCCCTCCCCCCTCTCTGTCTCCTATCTCTTTCTCCCTCCCCTTCTCTCTCCTTCGCTCCCTTCTCCCCCCTCCCTCTCTATCTCCTATCTCTTTCTCCCTCCCCCCTCTCTCTCCCTCGCCCCCTTCTCCGCCCCACTCTCTGTCTCCTATCTCTTTCTCCCTCCCCCTCTCTCTCCCTCTCTCCCTTCTCCCCCCTCCCTCTCTATATCCTATCTCTTTCTCCCTCCCCCTCTCTCTCCCTCTCTCCCTTAAACACCCCCCCCCACTCTCTGTCTCCTATCTCTTTCTCCCTCCCCTCTCTCTCCCTCTCTCCCTTCTCCCCCCTCCCTCTCTATCTCCTATCTCTTTCTCCCTCCCCCCTCTCTCCCTCGCTCCCTTCTCCCCCCTCCCTCTCTGTCTCCCATCTCTTTCTCCCTCCTGTCTCTCTATGACCCCTTCCCACCTTCACACTCTGCCCTCTTTCTCTACATCGCATTCAAGACAAAAAAAAGTTGGTGATAGAGCTGCAATGGGTAAATTGGTGAAAGACTCAGACAGACATATCAACGCACCAACAGACAGACAGACAGACAGACAGACAGACAGACAGACAGACAGACAGACAGACTGGCAGGCAGGCAGGCAGGCTGGCAGCAAAATAAATTCACAGACAGACAGACAGACAGGCAGGCAGGCAGGCAGGCAGCAATATAAAAACACAAACAGACAGATATGCAGACAAACTCAACTCTAACTTTTACCCTCCTCATCCCGGCTCAACCCTAACGTTAGCCATAACCCTAACCGTTACCCTCCTCATCCCGGCTCAACCCTAACGTTAGCCATAACCCTAACCTTTACCCTCCTCTTCCCGACTCAACCCTAACGTTGGCCATAACCCTAACCGTTACCCTCCTCATCCCGGCTCAACCCTAACATTACCCATAACCCTCCCCGTTGCCCTCCACATCCTAGCTCAGCTCTTGGAGTTAGGGTTGAGCTAAAATGTGGAGATGAGGCCAGGATTAGGGTTGAACCAGGAGCTAACATGAAGCTAGGGTTATGGTTGAACCAGGAGCTAACATGAAGCTAGGGTTAGGGTTGAACCAGGAGCTAACATGAAGCTAGGGTTAGGGCAGGTAGCATAGTGGTTAGAGAGTTGGACTAGTAACCCTAAAGGTTGTAAGATCAAATCCCCCAGCTGACAAGGTACGAATCTGTCGTTCTGCCCTTGAACAAGGCAGTCAACCCACTGTTCTTAGGCTTTCATTGAAAATAAGAATTTGTTCTTAACTGACTTGCCTAGTTAAATAAAGATAAAATATTTAACCAGGAGTTAAAATGAAGATAGGGTTAGGGTTACTTTTAAGGTGGAGCTGGGAGTGGACCTAAAGCTAGGTTAACCCTAGACATAACCCTGTCCTTAATCCAACTAACAATTCATTCATTTTCCCCTCCCCCAACTACATAGCAGCAAAGTAGGCTTCACTTGAAGCTAACTTGAAGTTAATGTGCTTTTGAATGACATCGGCAGAACGGTTGAGGAAAGATATTAAATGCATGCATGGAATCGTTCAACAGACACTTCCGATCAACACAAGCCTCCATCTGACCATGTGAAATTAACTAATCTCACATAGCCATGAAGCCCTCCCCATCTGCGATTGAGCTAGCTAACCGTCTCGCACACAACCAACGGTGGGTGACCTTTTAGGGATGCCTTGTGTTGAGGTTCAGCTTCCTGTGGCAACATGGTGCTTCGATCTCTCCCTGCAGTTACACAAAAACTATGTCTTCCATTCTCGGTAGAGGTATGTCAAATCTTAACATAAAGACTTCAAACTCAAGGCATTGTTAGTGTCCCCAGGAGTCTGTACATTGAATTTCAACTTCCTGCAATTACAGGAAGTGACTCAATTTGGGGTTATCTGGGGCGGTTTTGAAGGGTTAAAAAGGTTTAATCTTCTAAAAATATTACATATTTGTGACCAGAAGGAGCAGGCAAATGAAATGTGAAGTCAATCGACCCAAAAGTATTTTAGACCTCCATTGGGCATAATGGTCTTGCAGTTCTATAAACTAAGAGCCTTGTTATGAATTCCTGAAGAGGATATTGGCCCATTTTTTTTTTATTTACTTAAAAATGTCTGGGCCTGCCTGTCGGTCTATCTGTCTGTCAACCTGTCTGTGGAAGAGAGGAGGGAGAGAGAGGAGGGAGAGGGAGAGAGATATAAGGGGAGGGGGAGGCAGTGAAAGAAGGAGGGATAGAGAATGCAGAGAAAAAGGGAGAGTGAGGGAGGGGAGAGAGAGGAGGTAGAGTCAGAGAAATAGGGAGGGAGAGAGAATGCAGGAGGAGAAGAGAGAGAAAGGGGGACAGTGAAGGAGGGAGGAGAGAGAGAGGTAGAGGGTGAAGGAGGTAGAGGGTAAAGGAGAAATGGAAGAGAGAGGAGTGAGAGATGAGAGGAGGGGGAGGGAGGGAAAGGAGGAGGGAAAGGAGGAGGGAGAGAGAATGGAGGGGGAGAAGGGAGAGAGAGAGGGTGAGGGTGAAGGAGGGAGGGGTAGAGAGAGAGTCAACAGAGAGAGAAGTGTGAGAGAGAGAGGAGGGAGAGAAGGGAATGAGTGAAGGAAGAGGAAAGAGAGGGACAGGGTGAAGAAGGGGCAGGGAGTGAGAGGAAGGAGAGAGGAGGGAGCGACAGGAAGAGGTAGAGAGCGACAGACAGAGCGACAGACAGAGCGACAGACAGACAGACAGACAGACAGACAGACAGACAGACAGGAGAAAAAATGAGAAAAACGTCAATCCTGTGACACTCATCGTTTCCCATTGACTGAAGTGCATTGAGAAAAACATCAAGAACTGTGACATTTGACCTTTTTTGCAAAAACATGGATGACGTTTTTTTTAATGATAAACAACTTAATGACAGATTACGTACTGTTGACTTGAAAAGTGTAATTGATTATTTCTAACATCCTTTTGATAAAGCAGAAAATCCATCTATGAAATCAGATAACAATAAACAACAAATAACAAAGATTGTGTCCTGGATTCATTGCGTCCTCCTTCCTTGATGTTGATTTAAAATCGTCAAACGGAAGCGAGGATATCACCTTGGATTCACCCCCGGGGGTAAGACAGACAAAACGATGTCAGATGGACCCTGCTTCCTTGGCACTCACTTGTCATAATAAAGTTATTATTTTCGGAGATGTTTGGAATAACAGATCCTCTCTCAGTCGACATGTCAGGTTATTAACTGACAGAGGTTGTCTTTCCTTTTACAATCATAATGATGGAAAGTGCATGAATTACAGCAAAGTGCTATTTGCTGGGGAAGACACATGGGGGAAAGACCTGATAAAGATATATATTCAGAAAATCTATCCCAGTAATTTCCTCTAGAAAAATTATGACCAATTTGAAGAAAAGCCTATGAATCTAATGAAAAATAAAATTGAACTTCAAGCATGTTTGTTTCTTTGAACCTAATCTGATAGTGTATTTACCAAGTTCCACTTCTGTAAATTCCCATCACTACTGTAATTTCAAACTGTCTAATTCTTACCTGCATAATAATTATGCTTTAGATTTTTTTTTTTTTTAAAGGAACATGATAAAAGCAAATCCTGTATGACTTCTAACACACAGTTAATGTACAGTCAACATACAGTTAACATACAGCTAACATACAGTCAACACACAGTCAACACACAGTCAACACACAGTCAACATACAGTCAACATACAGTTAACATACAGGCAACACACAGTTAACATACAGTCAACACACAGTCAACACACAGTTAACACACAGTCAACATACAGTCAACATACAGTTAACATACAGTTAACTTCTAAAATACAGTCAACACACAGTCAACATACAGTCAACATACAGTTAACATACAGTTAACTTCTAAAATACAGTCAACACACAGTTAACATACAGTCAAAACACAGTCAACATACAGTCAACATACAGTCAACATACAGTCACGCCCCTGGCCTTAGTTATCTTTGTTTTCTTTATTATTTTGGTTAGGTCAGGGTGTGACGAGGGTGGTTTGTGTGTTTTGGTCCTGTCTAGGGTTTTTTGTAATTCTATGGGGTTTTGGTATGTCTAGGTATATGTAGGTCAATGGTGGCCTGAATTGGTTCCCAATCAGAGACAGCTGTTTATCGTTGTCTCTGATTGGGGGATCTTATTTAGGTTGCCATTTTCTATTTTGGTTTTGTGGGTTATTGTGTAGTTGCATGTCAGCACTTGTCTATATAGCTTCATGTTCCTTTTGTTATTTTGTTAGTTTGTTTAAGTGTTCTTCGTTTTAACAAAAGAAGAATGTATTCCAACCACGCTGCGCCTTGGTCTCCTCGTTATGACGAACGTGACACATACAGTCTAACAGAGTCTAACACACAGTTCACACACAGTCTAACAGAGTCTAGCACACAGTTCACACACAGTTAACACACAGTCTAACAGAGTCTAACACACAGTTCACACACAGTTAACATACAGTCTAACAGAGTCTAACACACAGTTAACCTACAGTTAACATACAGTTAACATACAGTCTAACAGAGTCTAACACACAGTTCACACACAGTTAACATACAGTCTAACAGAGTCTAACACACAGTTCACACACAGTTAACATACAGTCTAACAGAGTCTAACACACAGTTAACATACAGTTAACATACAGTTAACATACAGTCTAACAGAGTCTAACACACAGTTAACATACAGTTAACATACAGTCTAACACACAGTTAACATACAGTCAACATACAGTTAACATACAGTTAACATAGTCTAACAGAGTCTAACACACAGTTAACATACAGTCAACACACAGTTAACATACAGTTAACATACAGTCTAACAGAGTCTAACACACAGTTCACACACAGTTAACATACAGTCTAACAGAGTCTAACACACAGTTAACCTACAGTTAACATACAGTCTAACAGAGTCTAACACACAGTTAACATACAGTTAACATACAGTCTAACAGAGTCTAACACACAGTTAACCTACAGTTAACATACAGTCTAACAGAGTCTAACACACAGTTCACACACAGTTAACATACAGTCTAACAGAGTCTAACACACAGTTCACACACAGTTAACACACAGTCTAACAGAGTCTAACACACAGTTCACACACAGTTAACACACAGTCTAACAGAGTCTAACACACAGTTCACACACAGTTAGCATACAGTCTAACAGAGTCTAACACACAGTTCACATACAGTTAACATACAGTCTAACAGAGTCTAACACACAGTTCACACACAGTTAACATACAGTCTAACAGAGTCTAACACACAGTTAACATACAGTCTAACAGAGTCTAACACACAGTTAACATACAGTTAACATACAGTTAACATACAGTCTAACAGAGTCTAACACACAGTTCACACAGAGTCTAACACACAGTTAACATACAGTCTAACAGAATCTAACACACAGTTAACACACAGTTAACATAAAGTCTAACACACAGTTGACATACAGTCTAACACACAGTTAACATACAGTTAACATACAGTCTAACACACAGTTAACATACAGTCAACACACAGTTAACATACAGTTAACATACAGTCTAACAGAGTCTAGCACACAGTTCACACACAGTTAACATACAGTCTAACAGAGTCTAACACACAGTTAACCTACAGTCAACACACAGTTAACATACAGTTAACATACAGTCTAAGATGCAGTTAACATACAGTTAATGTACAGTCTAACACACAGTTAACATACAGTCTAACATACAGTTAACATACAGTCTAAGATGCAGTTAACATACAGTTAACATACAGTCTAACACACAGTTAACATACAGTCTAACATACAGTCTAACATACAGTTAACATACAGTTAACATACAGTCTAAGATGCAGTTAACATATAGTTAATGTACAGTCTAACACACAGTTAACATACAGTCTAACATACAGTTAACATACAGTCTAAGATGCAGTTAACATACAGTTAACATACAGTCTAAGATGCAGTTAACATACAGTTTTGGTTTTGTGGGTTATTGTGTAGTTGCATGTCAGCACTTGTCTATATAGCTTCATGTTCCTTTTGTTATTTTGTTAGTTTGTTTAAGTGTTCTTCGTTTTAACAAAAGAAGAATGTATTCCAACCACGCTGCGCCTTGGTCTCCTCGTTATGACGAACGTGACACATACAGTCTAACAGAGTCTAACACACAGTTCACACACAGTTAACATACAGTCTAACAGAGTCTAACACACAGTTCACACACAGTTAACATACAGTCTAACAGAGTCTAACACACAGTTAACATACAGTTAACATACAGTTAACATACAGTCTAACAGAGTCTAACACACAGTTAACATACAGTTAACATACAGTCTAACACACAGTTAACATACAGTCAACATACAGTCTAACAGAGTCTAACACACAGTTCACACACAGTTAACATACAGTCTAACAGAGTCTAACACACAGTTCACACACAGTTAACATACAGTCTAACAGAGTCTTACACACAGTTCACATACAGTTAACATACAGTCTAACAGAGTAGGTATGATATGTAGGTATGATATACAACATGGAAGATTAAACCGTCACGTTTTGAAATTAATCTGAAATGTGCAAAATCTTCAGATTCGACATGTTAAATGGTAATAAAACTATAAAACTGTAAAACTTTAGACTTCCCTATTGGTAGAGTCAGTAGTTGTGGGATTGAACTCAGTTGAACTCTGCAGTTGTTCGCCATAGCAGACCGTGTCCGGGCTACGATCTCCAGTATTGTGAACTGCAGTGATAACACGGACAATGACAGAACGATGACACTGGTCCCGATATAAGATATTGCCAAGTCAGTAACAGAATGCTACTCTGATTGACAGCTACGCAGTATGTGTGTCTGACTGTGTAGCTGTCAATCAGAGTAGCATTCTGTTATTGACTTGGCAATATCTTATATCGGACCAGTATTCATACCCCTGACCTCTCCCACATTTTGTTGTGTTACAGCCTGAATTCAAAATTCATGGAATATATATACATATATATACATTTTGCTCACCCATCTACACAGCTAATGACAAAGTTCAAACATGTTTTTAGGAATGTTTGCAATTGTATTGAAAATGAAATAGAGAAATATCTCATTTACATACAGCACCATTCAAAAGTTAGTACACACCTACTCATTCCAGGGTTTTTTTCTTTATTTTTCCTATTTTCTAAATTGTAGAATAAAGGTAAACTATGAAACAACACATGTGGAATCATGTTGTAACCAAAAAAGTGTTAAACAAATCAAAATATATTTTATTTTGCATTTCAATTAACACGTGTGCCTTGTGGAATTTCTTTCCTTCTAAATGTGTTTGACACAATCAATTATGTTGTCACCAGGTAGGGGTGGCATACAGAAGATAGCCCTATTTGGCAAAATGCCAAGTCCGTATTATTGCAAGAGCAGCTCAAATAAGCAAAGATAAATGACAGTCCATCATTACTTTAAGACAAGATGGTCAGTCAATCCGGAACATTTCAAAAACTTTGAAAGTTTCTTCAAGTGCAGCCGCAAAAACCATCAAGAGCTATGAAACTGGCCTCTGCTGCATAGGATAAGTCCATTAGAGTTAACTGCACCTCAGATTGTAGCCCAAAGAAATGCTTCACAGCGTTCAATTAACAGACACATCTGAATATCAACTGAGGAGACTGCGTCAATCAGGCCTTCATGATCGAATTGCTGCAAAGAAACCCCTACTAAAGGACACACGTAAGAAGAAGAGACTTCCTTGCCAAGAAACACAAGCAATGGACATTAGACCGGTGTCCTTTCCAACCACTGTGTCTTTGTGAGATGCAGAGTAGGTGAACAGATGATAACCGCATGTGTGGTTCCCACCGTGAAGCATGGAGGAGGAGGTGTGATGGTGTGTGGTTCCCACCGTGAAGCATGGAGGAGGAGGTGTGATGGTGTGTGGTTCCCACCGTGAAGCATGGAGGAGGAGGTGTGATGGTGTGTGGTTCCCACCGTGAAGCATGGAGGAGGAGGTGTGATGGTGTGTGGTTCCCACTGTGAAGCATGGAGGAGGAGGTGTGATGGTGTGGGGGTGCTTTGCTGGTGACACTGATTTATTTAGAATTCAAGGCACACTTAACCAGCATGGCTACCACAGCATTCTGTAGCGATATGCCATAACTTCTGGTTTGCGCTTAGTGGGACTACAGTTTTTTAAAAAAAGAAAACCCCTTGAATGAGTAGGTGTGTCCAAACGTTTGACTGATGCTGTGAGTATTCACACACCTCTGCTATGACACTCCAAATTGAGTTTAAGTGCATCCAATTTACTTTGATCATCCTTGAGATGTCATTAACACTTGTTCAAATAGTTTGAATACGATCTAAAAAAGAAACACACATGTCTACGTAAGGTCCCACAGGGTGACAGTGTATGTCAGAGCAGAAACCAAGCCATGAAGGCCAAGGACCTGTCCGTAGATCTCTGAGATAGAATTGTGATGATGCATATATCTGGGGATGGGTATTCCAAGAGCACAGAAGTCTCCATCATCGGGAAATGGAAAACATATGGAACCGCAGAAACTCTGGCCGTCTGACTAAACTTGGGCAAGGAGGAGTTTGGTCAGGGAGGTGACCAAGAACCAAATTACCACTCTGACAGAATTACAGAGTTCCTTGGCTGAAAGGGGAGAACCTGCCAGAAAGACAAAAGTCTCTAAAGCACTTCACCAATCTGTGCTTTATGCGAGAGTGGCCAGATGGAAGCCCCTCCTGAGAAAAAGTCACATGACAGCACGCCTGGAGTTTGCCAAAAGACACCTAAAAGACTCTGAGAGCATAAGGCAAAATATTATGTGGTCTGATGAGACAAAGATGTAACTCCTTGGCCTGAATGCAAAGTGCTATGTCTGGAGAAAAAAAGTGCACAGCACATCACCCATCGAACACCATCCCTACCGTGAAGCACAGTGGGGCCAGCATCATGCTATTGGGATGCTTTTCAGCGGCAGGGACTGGGAGACTTGTAAGGATAGAAGGAACAATGAATGGAGCCAATTACTAGCATATCCTTGATGAGAAAACCTACTTCAGAGTGCTAACAACCTTCGACTGGGGCAGCGATTTACTACATTCCATCATGGCAAGGACCCCAAGCATTCCGCCAACGCAACACTGGAATGGCTTCAAAAACAAGAATGTGAAAGTCCTTGAGTGGCCCAGCCAGAGCCCAGACTTGAATCCCATTAAAAAGACTTGAAGATTGCTGTTCACCGTCGCTACCCATCTAACCTAAAAAAAAGCTTAAGAAAATCTGTAAGGAAGAATGGGATAAAATCCACAAATCCAGAAGTGTAAAGCTGATACAGACATACCCAAGATGACTCAAAGCTGTAAATTTGACTCAGGGGAGTAAATACTTATGTAAATGAGATATTAGATATTTCTATGTTTAATTTTCAATACAATTGCAAAAAAAAATCTGAAAAACATGGTTTCACTTAGGTAATTATGGGGTATTGTATTGTAGATGGGTGAGAAGAAAAAAAAATGGAATCCTTTTTTAATTTTTGTCTGTAACAAATCAAACATGTAGAATAAGTCAAGGGGTATGAGTTCTTTCTGAGGTCACTGTACAGCTTTTCCTTACTCCCAACAGTGCTGTTACATGACTGATAATTAAAGATCTTCACCAGTGAAAGGGAAGGTGAAGGAGTGAGAAAGATCAAGGACAGATAGACAGACAACTGACACTCCGTCTGCAAAGTTCACATTCGTGTAAGGTCAATCTTGAAACCTTTGTCGTTGAGGCAATAAGAGTTTGTCAACTTATTTAAGAAAAAAAAAACATTATAAATTAATCCCTCAACTAACTGTTTTAATGGAAAGAACTCAAGAACATGTGGGAAAACACGTGGAGGAAGACGGAAAGAACGAAAACGTCTGATTAAATTGTCCTCATATATTTAACTTGCTGCTAATATTTCAATTAGAGAGACTGGAGGCAGCGACACTGCAGGGTTAAAATAGAACAGGGGAGAATTAGTCCCACTGATTAATAGCAGGGAAATGAAGACTTTCTTCACTTCCTCTCTTCTGCTCACACGAGACACTCTTCATCCCTGCGGCTCTGTTCATCACTGACACTCACCCTCATATTCATGTCACTCAATTAAAAAAAAAAATGCCTTTATCAACGTTCTATTCGCTTACATTGTACGGAAAATTTGGAAGTGCAAACTCCACAGCTTTCCTTGTGTGAGAGTGTTGAATAGTTAGTCCTCTGTAAGGAACACGTCTACAAATTAGAACACGCTAGCTTCTAAAAGCGAGAGAGAGAGATTTTGACAAAAAGCACATTTGAGACTTCCTTTCCCCTCCTCTGCCCTTTCCCATTACCATAAACCCACTCACTCATGATAACCATTAATGTAGAGTCTTATTAAAAACCTATCAATACACATGCTGCCACGCCGCTAATGGCCAGGAATTCCTCTCAGTTAAATCTCGACGTTGGTCTTCCAGTCAGGACTAATGAGATCCATCCCTCAGCATCTTTTTGGGCTAAATCACCTTTATTTGTATCTGCCTACTCCTAGCTGCTGGTCATTTATACAAGTGTGGTGCTATGGGAGATTAATTATGCCTCTGGAGCCTGGGGGGCTGTGCAGTGGCTGGCTTCTGGCTGGCTGTGGCTGGCTGTGGCTGGCTTCTGGCTGGCTGTGGCTGGCTTCTGGCTGGATGAGGCTGGATGTGGCTGGTTGCTGGCTGGCTGTCTGCTGGCTGTCTGCTGGCTGTGGCTGGCTGTGGCTGGCTGTGGCTGGCTGCTGGCTGGTTGCTGGCTGGTTGCTGGCTGTCTGCTGGCTGTCTGCTGGCTGTGGCTGGCTGTGGCTGGCTGGTTGCTGGCTGGTTAGTGGCTGGTTGCTGGCTGTGGTTGGCTGCTGGCTGTCTGCTGGCTGTCTGCTGGCTGTCTGCTGGCTGGTTGCTGGCTGGTTGCTGGTTGGTAGCTGGCTGGTTGCTGGTTGGTAGCTGGCTGGTTGCTGGTTGGTTGCTGGCTGGTTGCTGGTTGGTTGCTGGCTTGCTGCTGGCTGGTTGCTGGCTGGTTGCTGGCTGTGGCTTGCTGGTTAATGGCTGGTTGCTGGCTGGCAGCTGGCTGGTTGCTGGCTGGTTGCTGGTTGGTAGCTGGCTGGTTGCTGGTTGGTAGCTGGCTGGTTGCTGGTTGGTTGCTGGCTGGTTGCTGGTTGGTTGCTGGCTTGCTGCTGGCTGGTTGCTGGTTGGTTGCTGGCTGGTTGCTGGTTGGTAGCTGGCTGGTTGCTGGTTGGTAGCTGGCTGGTTGCTGGTTGGTTGCTGGCTGGTTGCTGGTTGGTTGCTGGCTTGCTGCTGGCTGGTTGCTGGCTGGTTGCTGGCTGGTTGCTGGCTGTGGCTTGCTGGTTAATGGCTGGTTGCTGACTGGCAGCTGGCTGGTTGCTGGTTGGTTGCTGGCTGGTTGCTGGTTGGTTGCTGGCTTGCTGCTGGCTGGTTGCTGGCTGGTTGCTGGCTGGTTGCTGGCTGTGCGTCCCTTGCCTCCCTCTCTATCTGGGTGATTCAGGTTTTAGGGAACCATAGGGAGTCGTTAATTGTTCTTGGTCAGGGCTCGGGCAATAAGAAGGTCTGCCGCCGGCGCTGATGAGGCATCGCTGTCTAGAAGTTGATCTTTAATGCCAAGTCACAGAGAGGGCAGGGTGGGTTGTGAAGCTGCAGCTAGCCGAGCTCTTCACGGGGGTGGGGGGATTACTCTCTTACTCAGAGGAGGAAAGGAATATTGCTCTATCAGTGTTTTACAGCTCCAGGTCTTCCCCCGACGTGAGAAATGTGTGGGGTGTATTTACACTGTCATTTACTGTCCACCGAGTCAGAGGCTGAGTCCTAAATTACACAATAGTCCATATATATTACACTATTGTACCCAGATCCCACTGGTACAAAGTAGTGAAGGAAATAGTGCCCCACCGGAGAGGCAGACAGAGTAAAACCTCTATATAGTTTGGGAGTGGTCAGGGAGTTTAATAAACCGTAAAGGGCAACAATGATCCTAATAAAACTAAGATACTTTAAGTAGTGGTACTGATGCTACCTCCCTATGTATCTCTTTGGTAGGTAGTGGTACTGATGCTACCTCCCTATGTATCTCTTTGGTAAGGAGTGGTACTGATGCTACCTCCCTATGTACCTCTTTGGTAGGTAGTGGCACCGATGCTATCTCCCTATGTATCTCTTTGGTAGGTAGTGGTACTGATGCTACCACCCTATGTATCTCTTTGGTAGGTAGTGGCACCGATGCTATCTCCCTATGTATCTCTTTGGTAGGTAGTGGTACTGATGCTACCTCCCTATGTACCTCTTTGGTATGTAGTGGTACTGATGCTACCTCCCTATGTATCTCTTTGGTAGGTAGTGGCACCGATGCTACCTCCCTATGTATCTCTTTGTTAGGTAGTGGTACTGATGCTACCACCCTATGTATCTCTTTGGTAGGTAGTGGCACCGATGCTATCTCCCTATGTATCTCTTTGGTAGGTAGTGGTACTGATGCTACCTCCCTATGTACCTCTTTGGTAGGTAGTGGCACCGATGCTATCTCCCTATGTATCTCTTTGGTAGGTAGTGGTACTGATGCTACCTCCCTATGTACCTCTTTGGTAGGTAGTGGTACTGGTGCTACCTCCCTATGTATCTCTTTGGTAGGTAGTGGTACTGGTGCTACCTCCCTATGTATCTCTTTGGTAGGTAGGTAGTGGTACTGATGCTACCTCCCTATGTATCTCTTTGGTAGGTAGTGGTACTGGTGCTACCTCCCTATGTATCTCTTTGGTAGGTAGGTAGTGGTACTGATGCTACCTCCCTATGTATCTCTTTGGTAGGTAGTGGTACTGATGCTACCTCCCTATGTATCTCTTTGGTAGGTAGTGGTACTGATGCTACCTCCCTATGTATCTCTTTGGTAGGTAGTGGTACTGATGCTAGCTCCCTATGTATCTCTTTGGTAGGTAGTGGTACTGATGCTACCTCTCTATGTATCTCTTTGGTAGGTAGTGGTACTGATGCTACCACCCTATGTATCTCTTTGGTAGGTAGTGGTACTGATGCTACCTCCCTATGTACCTCTTTGGTAGGTAGTGGTACTGATGCTACCTCCCTATGTATCTCTTTGGTAGGTAGTGGTACTGATGACACCATAGGGCTCTGGTCTAAAGTAGTCCACTAGGTAGGGAATAGGGTGTCATTTCTTACATTGCCATTGTCTTAGATTGGACAAAAGGCTCTTATTAACTTAGGATCTTTTTATCATAATCAGACAAGAATGAGATGCAATGTTAAAGGTTAGGTTGGCCACTCCCAAAAATGCCCTCTACAACAGGGCTATAGATAATTGGCTGACAAACCATCTATCATCATCACATAGCTGGAAATAGACGTCATTGGCAGTCCACCTCAAAGCCTCTAGGACTGTGTCCCGTCTCAAACCGCTCCCTATTCCCTATACAGTGCACTATTGTTGACCAGAGCCGCCTCTGTTCAAAGTAGTGCCCTATACAGGGAATATGGTACCACTTGGCTCTGGTCAAATTAGTGCCCTATGTAGGGAATATGGTGCCATTTGGCTTTGTTCTAAGTAGTATCCTATGTAGGGAATATGGTGCCATCTGGAACTAAGTCTTTGGCTCACTACAAAGCCATGAGCTCCCTTTGAAATGCCCCCTACTGTCTCCTTGTCAACAAGTAAAAAAAAAAAAAAAAAGCTATAGTATATATGACAAAGGTTCTGGCTCTAGCTGGCTGGCAGCAAAGGTAACCAAGGTCAAAGCCACATTTAATATTTATGATGGGATGATGGAATCATTGCAAAGCACCTATTCGTTAGTGCGGCATACAGTTCCACATCCATCCCCGTCGATGTACAGACTAGTGGGGGAGATGTACAGTTTGTACTAGCTCTTTGT